>NC_088886.1:150673097-150678097 GCF_037157495.1 Lathamus discolor
CAGCAGCTCGGTCCAGAGGAAGGCTGGCAGCCGAGTGTCACTGCAGCAGCAGCGACGTCCATCCCCCAGGCATCAGGCCCCCTCCATCACCCTTGAAAGGGGGGGAATCCCCCCACCACCCCCAGGGTAACTTTGCTGCCGTACCTCCAAGTTGTGCCGGCGTTACCTTCGCTGCTGTATTTGTTATCCTAATAAAAGTTTCTTGGCTCTGCCATAAAGTTGTCACTTTAAAGGCACGTTATGAAAAACAACTGCCAGCGTGGTGGTGTGTGGGGTGAATATGTATAAAGGGGTTGGGGGGGGGGCGGAATTAATAAAAGGTATTGAGGAATTAAGCTAGGCAGAGGCAATCTGCTGCATTCCAGCCCTGGGAAGGTCGGCTGCTGGAAAGATATTAATATTCCCTCTTAAGCCTCAATCCAGCAAGAGGGAAAACTTCATACCCCGTGGAAAACAGAGCTGAGCCCAGGGTTGTTTTGTGCAGGTCTGTTTGTAGGATCCCAGCCTCCGTTTCAGGGGCGGGTGGTCTTCATCCTGCTCGCTGCATCCTCCCTCCCTGCCGAGGGCCGGCTTTGCCCCGGGGGGAGAGGACTTTGCGATGAAGGATGCTGCAAATCAGGAGGAAGATGTGTGAGCGAGGCTAGGTGATGGAGTGTCTGCCTGTGCCGCTGCTGCCAGCCCGGGAAAGAAAGGGAAAGCAAAAGCATCATCCCAAAATCCTCTGTTCAAGGCAGTGGTTTTTCTAATCAAGGAAAGTCACTGAATTCTGTAGCAAAACCTTTTGTGTGGGTGCTTGAACTTGACCGTGTGCATTTAGGAGGATGCATGTTGTGCTGGTTTTTCTCTCTTAAAGAGAGCTTGCAGGTCTGTAGGCTCCAAAAACATCTTTACATTTGGAGTGAACCTTGTCCTGTTATAGGACCTTGTCCTGTTATATGCGCAATAAAAGCTGCAAGCCTTACAAAGAGTCAGGAAAGTTCAGACATTAACCAAGTTAACGTAAAAATTGCTAGAAAACACAGGAATAGTAATTTGGGGATAAGAAAGGAGGTAGAATTCACATTATAAGTGCGAGTGATCTGGAAATAGATGTTTGTCTTGGACATTTCCAGGGAAGTGACATCATGCAGTTATGTCTATTGGGATATTAGTTCTGCATTTTTCAGCCCAGATTCTGGCACTAAAGTTGGCAAAATTAGACCATTTTGTTAAAGTGATCTTCTAGCCGCCCACCTCCACCACACATTACAGCACACCTATGACATGACCCAAGAACAATGGGTGAAAAATGGGCTATAAAAACATGAATGGCCTGCTTCATATAAAGCAGATTTTATAGCGCAGGTGTGCCTTCATTTATCGATACTGTAAAGCAGTGAGATCATACCGGCAGTAAAACACAACATTTGTAAAACAACAACAACAAAAAAATTCCTATTAATTAAAAATGTAATGGCACAGATAAAAACTCAACGGGGTGTTTTATAAATATACTTGATATTTTGTCATCAGATGCTTTACATCATCTCACACAGCATTCAGCCAGCTCCGAGAAGGATATCTGGAAAGGTAAAATAAAAAAGGACTTAATTGAACTGTAAAACTATATCCCACGTTTAGGAAAAACCAGGCATGTAAAAATATCTATTTAATAAGTGCTGTTTAAGTTGTTAAAGCTGGCGGTGGGGTTGCTTTTTCTTTTGCCTTCACCCATTAGGATATGAATGGGAAAAATTATGAATAGGAAATCCTGCTGGAGTTTTTATTGCCTATTTCCTTTCGGGAAGATGGCATTGTTCCTCTTTTAAAAAAGGGAAGGGGCGTAAAATAAGCCGAGGCGTATGACAGACATCCTTCAAAGCTCAGATGGCAGAAGTATGTTGTTATGTATTTTTGTTACTTGCAAGGCAAAGGCTGTTCTATTTTTAAGCAGGGCTGTGCTGCTGTGTACGTTTCACTTCCCTCGAAAGGGGTTTTGGCATAATGTTGTTTTGATTAAGGGAGATTTCTGTTCTATTCTATTTAAGCTCGTATGTTTTTTCAACACAATGCAGGGGGAGAGGCAGGACCGAGGGATTTTGGGGGTTGAGGGTTTATTTTTTGGAGTTTTTCCCTTTATTTCTCCTCTTCCCGAGCTCGTTCCAGGACAGAATTACCTTTTTTCTGCCCATATCAACAGCTCCAGAAATCCTTACCTGTGCAGAAAGGCTTTACAAAACCCACCTGTGGAACTGCACTTTATGGGGGTTTTAGGGTCTTCATGGTCTTGTTTTTATCTATACACTTTTTAATATTTTTATGTATATTTTTATGTTTTTTCCAAGTATTTTCTATTTATTTTGTATTTTGGGGGAAAGAGTTTAAAAATCTAACAGATCTCCTGGATAATGTCTCACCAAACTCTCAATTCCCTGAATCACCCTGAGTTAAATAAGTGAAGGTAGGGCCCGCACTGGGAGGTGAAGGATCTGCCTCTGTCACCCCAGGGCAGTTCTATTCAAAAGCAAGGGGAGGTGGCACAGAGATGAAATGCAATGGGATTTAAGGAGCTTTGCCACGCTGCAGGCAGAGGTGCTGAGGCACCCAAAGGTGGGAGCACCCCAAGGCTGCAGCATGAGGCTCTTGAGGCAGAGCCCACGTGGGACCATCCACTCAGGGACTGCATTTACCCTCTTCCCTCACCTCTCCTTATTGCCTCCCCCTCCCCAACTGCCACGATTACAGCTTGTGTCATCGTGTTCGGCACAGATGTTCCAGCAGCTGTACATGTTGAGCATGGTTTTAAAGATTCTTTTTTTTTTTCCTTTCCTTTTTTTTTTTTCTCTTTCTGAGTGGCCTGATAACAATTCCCAGCCACTGCCATGGGACAACACACTGGGGACCGCCGGGACGTCCACTGTGGACAAAGCTTCCTACGCACACCAAGTTCCCTAAATGCATAGAATCAGAGCATAGTTTGGGTTGGAAAAGACCTTAAAGCTCATCCAGCTCCAACCCCTGCCATGCACAGGGACCCCTTCCACTGGAGCAGCTTGCTCCAAAGCCCCTGTGTCCAACCTGGCCTTCAGCAGTGCCAGGGATGGGGCAGCCACAGCTTCTCTGGGCACCCTGTGCCAGCGCCTCAGCACCCTCACAGGGAAGAGCTTCTGCCTAAGAGCTCATCTCCCCTCGGGCAAGTTAAAGCCATCCCCCTTGGCCTGTCCCTACTCACTTTCCTATTTTATTTTGCTTTGTCTTGTCTTTCATTTTGCAGTGCCTGGGCACTGGATTTGGTTGGTTGCTCACTTGGTGGCTGGGGCATCAACTTATTTTCTGTATATTTGCATTGCCGTAGCATTTAAAGTCCTGGTGATGCCCCAGAGCACTGCAATAGTGGCATCACCGCTGGGGTGTGCAGCAGGCACAGAGTTGGTCATGGACCACTCAGCCAGCAGCCTTCCCCCACAAAAACATGGGGAGCAGTTTTTCTGGGTTCTCCTACATCAATTTCCCAGCTGTAGCAAAGTCATGGAGGTACCTGGAATGAGGTCTCCAATCAGCCCGCTGAAGCTGAGAAGCTGAATGTCCTGGTTGCTGTCCTTTTACTTTCTTCAGGAGTTACATTGGTGATTGGAGCCTTAACCAGAGAAAAGAAACAAACCCCATAAAGCCCACAAAATCTAGATGCAGCCAAAATTTTGATGGGTCAAACTGGTGTTTAGACTCATTGCTATTACCAGTACAGCAAAAAGCCTTTGCTATAGGTCTACCAAGGCTCGCTGAATTCCCATCCCCGAGCAGTGGTTGTCCATAGGATGGGTGAAGGCTCTGGCACAAGTGCTCTCAGATAAACTATGTGTGCTGCGGCTGTTTTGTTTAATGATTTTTTTAAATGTCATTTTTCTCGTGTCACAGCACACAATGCTCTTCCTCTTCCAGCATGGCGTGCTGTGATCCGACATAAGGGATTTATCCTGGAGATTCCCATGGAGGATCCTATTTATACAACCGGGGATGTTTCAGAGGCTGGTGCCATGACTTATTGCTGAGCCTGGCTGCCAGTTCTTAAGTATTTTGTTTTCTTTGTTGCTCTTTATGTACGAGCTGGTTCTTATTCGTCTTTAATAATTAAATAAGTGGAGGAGGAAATGGACTGGCTTTTGATGCTGGCTGGCCCCACCACTTGTTTTTCGGATATTGGCAACAAGTGGAAGCAGGCTTGTTGTGTGCCAGCATGGATGGCAGAGCTGGCTGGCTCCCCGCGGCACACGGCCAAGCCCCACCAGCCATCCTTCTTTCCCAAAACCTTCCTGGTTTCACTGATTCACTGGAAGGTCATTCAGGTTTCTTTGACGACTCGGAATTACGCATTCCCACCCGCACCTGAGCTACTTCCCAGCTCACGAGGGAGAGGCAGAAAGGGTTTTGCTTTGTGTTTATGTTCTCCCAACCGAAGCCAGAGCTGGCCAGGGCTCACGTCATGCGAGCACCTCCACACAGGCCAAAAACAGCGCCTGAGGGGCTTCCATTGACTCAGCTGCTGGAGCCTGCCCTGGCCTTGCCCTGCTCCTCTCTCCTCTAGGGAAGGAGCTGGATAAGCGGTGGTGGGATCACTTCCGCGTCAGCTGGGGCTTTCCTTTCACAGGATGGATTTGTGGCCACTGAGGGGGCTGCATGGGAGGCAAATGGGGCAGCCAGGCTCTGCCCCTGCACCCTCTTTCAGTCCTTCAATAGATGTGGCAACAGGAACCGGCATTTTTGCAAATCAGAGGAATAAAGACAAACCTGGCCTCTCAGGTTCAGCACGCGGCCTTTGCACATTTGCCTTTGAAAGTTTTCGGGGCTATTTCTGGTTCAGTATCAAACGCAGTATTTTCTTTCAGCCATCAGCACCAACATGCACAGAGTCACCCAGAGCAGAGGAGAGCACAGCTCGGCACTCACCTCCTGCTCCTCACTAACGCAGCAGAAGAGGGTTTGCTCCGTACGGTGGTCTCCCCTGTCATGCTCCCTGCGTTCTG
>NC_088886.1:150683097-150795597 GCF_037157495.1 Lathamus discolor
GGGGCTTTGGACAAGATCTGGTAGGGAGAGGACAAGTGGAATGGCTTGAACCTGCCCGAGGGGAGACTGAGCTGAGCTCTTAGGCAGAAGCTCTTCCCTGTGAGGGTGCTGAGGCGCTGGCACAGGGTGCCCAGAGAAGCTGTGGCTGCCCCATCCCTGGCAGTGCTCAAGGCCAGGTTGGACACAGGGGCTTGGAGCAAGCTGCTCCAGTGGAAGGGGTCCCTGCCCGTGGCAGGGGTTTGGAGCTGGATGAGCTTTAAGGTCTTTCCCAATTTAAACCAGTCTGATTCTATGATGAATAAGGAAGCAGAAATGCTGCAGTCTCTCCCAGATGGATCAAATCCCAGGGTGAGTGTTGTGATGTGCTGGTGTCACTGCGGTGCCATCCTCACCATGTCACAGGCAGAGGGGAGATGGAGAGGAGGGCTGATGGAAACAGTCTGTGGGTTTGAGTTCTGCTCAATTTCATTTTTTATTAGGGGATATGTCATTTTTTTTGTTTTCAGATATGATCATCTGACTATTATGTGAAGCATTAGGACAGCAATAAGAGTTTTAGCTGAAAACGGGGCCAAAGTCACTGAAGAATTTTGTAGAGTATCTTATTTAATTACAGTTTTCATCCTGCAGCAGAGAACTTTCATATAGAGCAAAGCCCTCTGTAGCACCTTCTTTCCCTAACGTCTATATACTCTCATTTTCAGCTCTCGCCTTCTATTTCTGAGCACTAATGCCCATTAATATCCAGAAAGTGTCAGTTGTATCCAAAGTTTCAGTCTATTAAATCAATGAAAAATATATTGGATTTAATATGTTTGGCTTAGGAAATTTGTTTTGTCTGCTGCAGCCTACTGCAGCTTGCTCTGAGCTTACCTTTGTTTGAATTAGAGGGTGCCAGCTCATGTGCAGCTCAGACATTGGCCCATAAGACCGTGAAGCGTAGCTGATTTTTGGAGAAACTACTAAGTAGTTTCTATAGTGATAATGATGTACTATGTGCACCTATTGGGAATATATAAAATTAGAGAGAATTTCTGTTTGCTTTGGTCCTCTTTCTAGAATAATTACAGTAACTGCCATTCATTCCCATTCTGTTACCCTGATTATTCTAGAATAACCTGGTTATTAGGGTTTAGTCGTGTTTAAGAACATACTGCAAAGTGACAACTTGTCATGTTGGTATTATCAATACTTTAAAATTTCCATATTAGTGACCCAATTTCCTCAAGATTTCTGAGTGTTTAATTTGGTGGGGAGAAGGAGGGAGGGGAGTAAGTGATGCCTCTTGCTCTTCTCTATTCAAAGTAACCTTAATTTTCCGTTCCTGAATAGAAACCTTTCCCTTAGAGACTAAAAAAAGAGTCGAAACAATTACATCTTACAACCCTAAACACATTCTCAGCTTGAAAATCCTTCCTTTCCCACTGAATGTAGTGGGTAACCGTTTTAAGATTTCCCCCTGCCAGTGGCAGAAGTGCCATTGCTAAATTCAGGGAATTATGGAATCGAGAATTGCTGAGTGGCCAACTCCAGACCTGTTTCCTAAAATAGCACTTTGCAGCCTTAAAAAGCCACCATGTTTCATGGAATGTATTGCCTTTACCAGCACTTTCCCTCTGAGGTGAGTTATCCTCCACAAGGCAGGTGGACAATAGTAGGTATTTCCACTCTCACTTGAAATTTTCTCTGCCCAGAGGAATTTCTCCTCCAAAAGGACTGAGGTTTAACCAACTGAAGCACAGAAAAAGCTTCACGCTGGTGAAGGTGCATATAAAGCTGTCCAGAAGCACACTTAGCTGACGTACTGACAGATTGTGCAATTTTGCTGTGGTAATTACTCAATGGTTCAGCAAATGGTAACTAAATACTTTGGAAATCAAAATGTCTAATTGCAGACGCACATATGGTATATCCCCATCCATTCCACAGAAGGTAATGTAACAAGCACACCCAAACCTTCCCTTAATTCCCCCAGCTCGGAAGCCACCAGTGACACGAAACAGTTGTAGTTTGGAAGAGTGTTTGGGGAAACAAGATATAAAGAAAAGAGCTTTCGGAAAGCGTGATGTGCCACGTGGAAATCTGGGTTACAAAAACAAGATTGAGATAATTTTGTCAAAAAAGGAGAAAAAATATTAATGCTGTAATGTTGCTACTCTGGTGTTTATATAGAACCCTCTTGACTGCCATAGATAGGCCAAAATTATAAAGGTAGGTTCAATATTTGGTCTTTACAAGCAGTGGGGACAGGTAGATGCGGACACACAAGGTTCGTGACACATATGGTATCTGTGCTACACCATGCCAGGGGGAGCATGAAGGAGCATGGGGCAGCCCACACCAGCTCTGCTGGAGCCCATCACCATGGGGAAACACATTCCCCAAACGCACCAGTAAGTACCAAACCCCATGGCTGAGCAGGAGAGCAGAGAAAGGGCCTGGGTCGTCTTCCTCCCAGATTTCTGCACACTGAAGTTGGACCCGGGCAAGAAAAGGAGATAGAAGGACTTTGTCCAATGGTGGCAGATGATGCTGCAGGGTACAGGAGAGCAAATCAAGTCTGTGCACGCCCTTAAAGCCAGAAATGTGGGACATCATTCTTAAACCAGGATTTAAAATTAGGTCCTTGGTCCCTATTGCTCCTGATGAGGAGTTCAAAGTCAGGCAACCCAGAAGAAACTCCAAAGAACAGTGTCTTATATAGATGTGAAATAATAATTTTCCGGTGTTTCTTTTAGAAGCACTTAATCTGAAGAACTGCTAAAATCTGACCTCTGTATTTATCCATCCATCCACCCACCCAACCATTCCTATTGCTCCTCCACCAGGTTTTAAGGTCTTAAGCCTTCCACAGCTTAAGAGAATTTTTCCCCCTCCTTTCCTACTGTTGCACTACTCCACTTCATGCAACTTCCACATCTTCTTTAATTTCCAAGGAGAGGAGCAGTTATCTCAGTGCTCAGAGCAGCTCAGCCATGCACATGCACTGCACACCAGCCAGTTAGGTTTACTGCTTTAGGCTGGCCCTTTGTAAGGTCAGAAGAAGGCAAAAACCCTACCTCTTATTTGAAGAAACACTTTTAATTTACAAGTGTTCGGATACCCTTAATGCAGGAGGCCTAATGGAATTAATCATTAATTAGGGCTCCTGAACCGGATTCAGACCTTTTTCCTATGTTCTACATTTTGTAGTAACTAGGCTGAAAACCTGCATTACTTACCTCTCTTCTTCTCAGAAGAAACCCAACCCCCCATTATTGTGACTCTCCCCGGGATTAGGAGTTCTTCTTTTTATTTCTTGCTATTAATGTTTAGAAGCTATGAGGATGTATGATTAATGCAGGTAGCGTGACTTTGATATAGGACAAAGTAACATTAATTGTATGATATACATTATTTTTAAAACAACTACATTGTCTTCATCTTGCATAATTATCTCTTTGTTGCTGTTAATCAGGATTTCCCAAAGTGGCGCACAATAAAAAGCATTAAGGTTTGTGTCAGCAGATTCAAATCTGGAATCAAATCTATCTGTACCATCAGGTGCCCATTAGGCCAGTGGAATTGCACATTAAAGGTACTCAGACAATGCAGGCGGTTTTCTCTTGCAGTAACAGGGAGAAAGGAGAAATTGGAGCTCTTGGGCACTGAACTAAAAGACATCTCCTGCCCAGTCCATTATATACAAGTGAACAGAGAGAAACAGAGATGAAATATTCACCCACTGATGGCTTTGACCACTGCTCCAGAAACTTTTCAGAATATCCCGTCTGCATGAAAATATCCTTAAGGTTTTTCTCACTCAAGTTTTAGCCTCAACGTTTTACTTTGGTCAGGCAACACTGCGCAGAAGGGGCTTCCAGAGCACAGCTGCTGCTGCTTCCTGGCAGGACTGAGTGGTAGTGATGTGTCTTATGCAGGCACGGGGATGAGGATTGCCACTGCTCCACTTCCACATGTGGCAGATGGGATTAGTGCGGAGCAGATTGGTCTCAGGCAGAGGCAGAGCCAAGGCCAGGGGACGCAGAAACCACCAAATCATTGGGGAGCTTGACAAACTGTTGCTCTGGTGACACTGAGCAGTGCTTGGCCATTGATCCAGGGTCAAGACCTATTTCTTAGAGGAAGAGCGAGCAACTCGACACAAACCTTCATGAGGACACACCAGGGCTGGTGTGCTGAGCACGAATATAAAGTTCACCAGCTATAGAAGTTTAAATGGCTTTATGGGAAAATGTTTCCTATGTATGCTTCCAGCTCCACTGACCATCTTCAGAATGGAGTTAGGTGGGAATTGTTTCCAGGAAGCATATTTCAAGGCAGAAGCACATAGGCTTTGGGCTTTCCTTTCTCTCCTCTTTTCCCCCACTTTCATCCTCCTTCCTCTCTCCTTGTTTCTTTTAAAGAAAAGATTAAAAGAACAAGGGACTGTACAATCTGCACACCATGCCAACTGCCTCTCCAGTGCCTGCCTGGCCTGCCTGTTGCTTGCACAAGAAACACTGTTGGATGGAGTGGAAAGAGAATCCAATGCTTCAGACACACGCTGCAAATGCAGTGTTTCTCTTAGAGTGAACAGGAGGAGGATGAGCACAAGTGCTGGCCTTCATCCTTCTGCAGATACTGTGCAGACCCAAAGGCCATAGAGGGAACACGATTCTGTGATTCTGTGAACATGCAAAGCATGCAGTGAGGCAGGGCAAAGGCACCACACAGCAGGGCTAACACAAGGCGAAGGGCTTTTAAACAAGCAGGAAGGCACATCAGGCCAAAGGAGAAAATAAGCCTGGAGCAGTGAAGTAAGAATGATAATACCAAGCACTTATGTTCAAAGCACTGTACAAATATTAACTAATTAATCCTCAAAGCCCGCTCTGGAGAAGATAAGCAAGTGCTATTATCCCCTTCTTGACGGGGAATCTGAGGCAGCAAGGTTAAGTGTCACATCCAAGGCTACAGAGAAAGGTTTCAGAAGACATTTTTAAGGGCATAAACACTCCAAACCCAGCCCTGTGCTCACTCCAGGAGCTGAGACCTTGCTGGAAATCAGTTACCAGTACGCAGCAAAGAGAAAGGGTCTGAAGATGGGCCACCACCTTGGAGGAAGCCTAAACTCCTCCTCAGTCACCTTGTAACACGTTCACTCTTAGCACTCACAGCTTGAAGCAGCCTTTTAACTTAGCCAAAGATGATCTGGTGAAAGACCAGGAGGAAAAGAGTCAGATGTTGCTTGGGCTCATGCTTGGAGGCTCCCATCCACCTCTTCATGCTGTCACCTTGAGCATGTTCAGCTCCTCCTGCGATACTGTGAAAGCAATGGTTGTAGTTAGCTTAAAGGTAAACCAGGAAGGAAAATAAATAAATAGAGTTGAGTTGATAGCAAGTTAAGAAAGCAGCTAACTCTGACTTGCCATGATGCTTTTGGAAGCTGTGGCCCCAAACAAGGGAGCTCCACCTTCTAGGGAAGCATACGAGTTACGATTCTCACGAAATTCCAACCATCTTGTGCAGGTTTCCCAGCAGAAAATCAGTTCTTGAGTGTTTTCCATCTGAAGCAAAGGAGGAAGAAGGGGTCTTTCTGGAACCTGACCCAGAAATTAAGTAACAATGGATCAAGGAACTCCAGTTTGACCCACTCCCCCTGAAAACGGCTCAAGTTGGAAATGTTTCAGGTTGTAGCCAATCTCTCAAAGTAATGAAGATTCAGAAGAAGTGCATATACAAAAAGAGATTAACAATATGCAGCCAGGAAAACCCTTTTCTTACCAAAAAGAGTTCATACGTCAAATGTGTTTACTGTTCACAATATGGATTGGAGTGGTATTTCAGTGTATTCTGGAGGGCATGGGGGGGAGGGAGCAAGAAAAGGAATTGTCTATGGTCTGCATTTGTTGCTCCAGTTCCTGTACTGACAGCAAAGGACCTTTGATTGTAAGATGAATTGTGGAGCAGGAGCTGCGGCTCTGTTTTTTAGCCATCGGTATTTTCACTTGTGCTTTTGACTTCAGGGAGCCCTTTCAGACACAAGAATAGTGAGGTGGATGTAGAGCTCCCAGAAACAATAACAGGAACATTTGCCAATTAATCTATCACACACTGTAGCACAATTTACCTTTTACCCTTCCAATTCTGAAGAGTTACCATACAATTCAAATATCAAATTGTTACTGGATGCAGCAAAAACGGGAGGATGCAGGGGTAAAAAAGGGACACATCAGTAACAGGACAATGCTTCTAATTTCCTGCACAGCTTGTTAAACATGACCTCGTTGGTAAATCTGGTCAGTATTTTCCCAATACTCCTTTTAAACATCCATTTGCATGCCCCTGTCTCTGACAGTCTCACCCACACTCAAAGGGATGCCCTAAGTAGTAGCAAAAGAATTGGACCCCCATGTTCCCCCAGGCTCTGGCTTCCCCGCACCACAAACCCAGGCCAAGCACCATGTGCCTTTTCTCTGTGCCCACCTTCCAACAGCACCAAAATCCCTTTTGGTAGAAGACTTGGGATAGAAGGTCTTCTAAATCATTCTTTAACCCTATCCTTCATTTTCCTTAGCATTGATAAACATGGGCAAAAAAACGATGTGTTTCCAGGTTTAACAAGCCGTTTATAACTAATTACTGAAGCTTATTAAGTACAGCTTTGGCTTAGGCATTTTATCCCTACCTTTTCTCTACAGTATTCACCAAAATTTGGCTTCCTGAGAGGAACTAATTGAATTTCATGGTTTACACATTACTTGCACACTCTCTTTAATCCCCAGCTCTAGTTTTTCTTTCACAGATTGTCCCAGAAGAAAGCCAAAACATTAACTTTCTATTCATTGTATAAATAAGGGTATTTTTTAAAATTCTATCTACAGGCGCACACACACACTGGGTTGGAGCTTTTTCTAATTCTTCAGTGCGCTGGTGCAACTCCATTAAATCAGCAGCCACACGGCCGTATGGAAACGAATGTAAGATCTGCTACGGGTGATTATGGACAAACAGAATCAGATGAGCCAGATATTTGCAAGCTTTCAGGGAAATTGGTTTTCATCTAAAGATTTGGCTTGTTCTTTATAGCAAATTCTGGGGGAGTTAACCATTCAGTGCACTTTGGAATGCTTTCCTTTTCCAGCTTCTTCTCTGTGGTCTCCTCAAAGGAGTTGACAAGCCCTACCATCTCTGTAGATGGAGATAAAGCCTCCTCCCAAACGCTGGAGGGAGTCTTTGCTCAGCTGTGACAAAGGGAATTTGTCTTTAACATCAGCAGAATCAATATCTCACCTTAAACTCGTGCTCCTGTTAAGTACCTTCTTAACACCCTGTTTAGCACCTTGTATTGTCCAGGCAAAACACCACCTAAGCAGGCAGACCAAGAAGCGGTGTAATATACAGTTACAGTTCTGGTGTCAACATAAAAAGGACATGGAGCTGTTGGAACAAGTCCAGAGGAGGCCACGAGGATGATCAGGGGACTGGAGCACCTCCCGTATGAAGACAGGCTGAGGAAGTTGGGGCTGTTCAGCCTGGAGAAGAGAAGGCTGCGTGGAGACCTCAGAGCAGCTTCCAGTACCTGAAGGGGGCCTATAGGGATGCTGGGGAGGGACTCTTCATTAGGGGCTGTAGTGACAGGACAAGGGGTAACGGGTTCAACTGAAACAGGGGAAGTTTAGATTGGATCTAAGGAGGAAATTCTTTCCTGTTAGGGTGCTGAGGCACTGGAATGGGTTGCCCAGGGAGGTTGTGAGTGCTCCATCCCTGGCAGTGTTCAAGGCCAGGTTGGATGAAGCCTTGGGTGGGATGGTTTAGTGTGAGGTGTCCCTGCCCATGGCAGGGGGGTTGGAACTGGATGATGGTAAGGTCTTTTCCAACCCTAACTATTTTATGATTCCACAACTATCCACATTAAATGGGAATATTTGTATGTCATGAAGCACACAGCTTGTGCTTCCAAATGTATTTTTAAGGCATGGTGAAGGAGGGCGTAAGCTGCAGTCCAGCTATTTGAAGGAGAACCATCACAAGAAGGAATATTCCAGGCAAATTTATAGTAAATGTGTACGCAGTGAATTGGTTCCAGCCCAAGACATTTTTAGCAAGTCACAGCAGCTGCTTGATCTTTACTGCAATGTTTCTTATAGAAACAGTGTGAGGAAGCTTGCCCGGACTTTCCAAAGGGTCTGTGGAATGGAGATGACCTATTGAAAGTTCAAGTAACAATTTCCAACACAACTGGAAACTTTTCCAGTGATCTTCCTCTCTTTTGTTCACTGCATCTTAAAGGGGTCTAGAAAAGGGGTCTCCAAATGTATGAATGACATTTAAAAAACATCTAGAGTTCACGTTATTCAATGTCTTAAGGAGAAAAATGTTTAAAGTAGCAATCCTCTACTACAGCACAGCTCGCTATGACTCAAACTGCAAAATCATCATATAGAATTAAACTCTGATAATAATCATACCTTTGGTTTGGGTTGGTTTGTTTTTCACAAAGACAGCCTGTGGGCTGCTGTTGCGTAAACCAGTTTTCTCAGTGCAAATAAAAGCCACTCTTGGTAGAAAAATATAGCCTCCAAAATCTTTTAATAAGTGCAAAATAACATTTATTTGTCCGTCCATCCCTGCCTGCATAGCTGAGATGCACCACAATTAAAAAGTAGATTTCAAAGCAAACAAAGCTGAAGCAGCGACTCAGGCCTGGGAAAAATCAGCACTTCCAGTTGGATCTTGGCAAACGTGGAAGCAACAGAAGCTGAGGTCTCCAAGGAGGGAATCTCAGGTTACTGCAGAGCCAGGGCGCTACCACCAATCCCACCTCCAGTAAGAAACTTAGGTGGGATTTAAATGCATGGGGCTTGTGTTTGCCGTCTGCACATGGGTGAATTGTATCCAAAGTGATTGCCAAAACACATAAATGGGGGAAAAGAGGAGCAAAAAGATATTCCACTGCTTTGAATTCTATGAGTTCTCTTGACACTTCTAAGGGTGAGAGGTACTGTATTTCCTGGGGAAATAAAGTTTCCAATCACATCATGTCTTGGAGTCTCCTTTGTGGACAGCACTTGCTATCTTTGATAATCCTGCTGCTGATTATGTTGTTTCAATATGACTGTCATTTTACACCCTACTGGGCAGGGAAAGAGAGAGAAGCTGGAGAGTAAAAACTGATCAACTCTAAGTTTGCTTTCCATGCATGCACTATAATAAACAATAATGTATGCAGAGAATGCGCTGCTAAAATTGGGTCCTGTGCTACAAATTTGATTCTGTAAGAATTGTTCTGGGGTTAATTTAAATAATATACTTGAAAACCACATAATTGAACACATTTTATTTTTAATACTGCATTATAAATATACTCTGATACATTATGAAAGTTGCAAATAAAATATGCTTTCGTTTGCATTTACAGTCTTAAGCCAAATTAAAGCATCAACTTTAATCAATTAAAAAACAACTCATGGCTTTCACTGCCTGAGCTGTTTGGGGCAGGCAACAATGATTTTGCCTAATCTTCTCACTCAATATCAGTTCCATCTCTGGAGAAAAAACAAGGTGTGTGCATTAGAACGTACTGCAGAGAAGCAGAAAGAAACGTTCCTTGAGATATTTTAAGTGTTCTCTAGAACTAAGAAGATTTGAGATGAACCAAAAGGAGCAGTTTAGCCTAAACCCTGCCTTACACGTAGATAATTCACCCCAAAAGCGCGTACGAAAAAACATGGTTGGAATTTATGTGGTTTGTGAATGGGGTTCGGTGGGGAGGGCAGCAGCCTGTGCAATGTTGAGCCATACACTTTTACATACTCTATGGATCCCCACCTCCAGGTGTGAAAAGTGCATAATGGAACAATAAAACTTTATTAAATATGGCCTTAGGCAGTAGTGCAAGGTTCACTGAGCAGCTTAATCATGCTTATTCCAAAGAGCAGCTGAGTTGGAGAGGTCAGCAATGGAGACCTTGAGGAGCACATGGTCCTGCTCCTTCTCTACAGGGTTTGCATTCATCGCATGCTTGCTTGTATTGGTTGATCTGCAAGAGAAGGATGCATGAAAATATCACAGTGATACTCCACCGTGCCAGCAGTTGTGCTGCTCTCCAGGTTTCAGAAGCAGATGCATGGGTGCTGCAAGGCTGCTTGGATGTCCTTTGTGATGGAGGGCAACCACCCACACTAAGTCACACAGGAGTATTCAAAAACCTATCACTCATTGCAGTTTTCCTCGCTTGCCTAAAATCAGCTACAAATACAGCTTTTCCTGTCTCACACAGAGTCATTTAGAGGCAATTTCAGTGGTTCCATTAAGGACCATCCATATGTTTGACAGTCTTCTGGTGCTAGAGAAGCACAAGGTGAGGTATCATCATTGGCCTTAACTGGCTACATCTCTAGCTGAGAGAAGTATGAACTTGATAGTCAGGAACCCCACCAAAGCCAATAATTCTTGATAAAAGACAGATTTTATGGATTCAAATGCCGTAACAAGCTAATGTAATGATACCCTGCCAGGTGCTGGCGAGCATCCCTTTAAAAAGGTTCACTGCTTATCACGTGCTTGGCAGCCAAGGTATGGGAATTTTCTTGTCCAGGACATGGACAGTTTGCTTGATCCCAGGAGATGCAGGGCTAGACAACACCTCTGTTCAGTTTCCTTCATTTTTAACTTCCATCTTTGGTATAGTTACAGACCCAAAATGAAATAAAATCATAACAGAAACCAATAAAACAGGCAAGTTGGTCCCTGATGACAAAAGGCTGGAGAGAGCTGCTCGTTCAGACCTCTTGTGCCTGATCCTGTAGGACATGACAGCTTTAATCATTGCCTTAGAAAGGATAAAATGGTCACCAAAGCTCTTCCTAGAGGTGGGAAATAGAGGAGAAACTACAGGGAAGTGTTTTCACTGCTTTAAACCCACTATATTAAAAAAAAAAGGGTTTCTTAAAAAAAAGCAGCAAAATACTCTGATATAATTTCTTCTATCTCATAAGCAACAAAATAAAAGACCAAACCCTAAAATGACCAAACAAACAAACAAAAACCCCAAATCAGCTTAATTGCTGTTTTGTATCCAAATCATACCGAAGCACAGAGAAGGGCATTAGGAAGGGGAGACCCAGTTCAGGAACAGCATGAGCTGCAGTCTTCGTCCCTATTCTTCTCCCCCACCCTTCCCTCCACCAAGGTGTAAGACGTGATCTCAATTTTGCGGTAATGAAAGCGGAAAGGCTCTTTTTAAATAGCTTTGCAGCACTTAGGGACTGCTGGTACCAATATCCTACTCTCAACCTCTGCTGCGTCCGTCCCCTCCCTTCACTACGGCAACCTTTCATTAATTTAGATAGTATGAGCTCATTAAGCAATTCTGTTCCAAAGTTTCTGTAGTTGAAAAGCCAGTGAATTTCCCCAGGTTCTCAAAACCTCGTTCAAAAAAAGCCAAGTTGCTCTATATTCCTCTTTAAACAAATAAGGTTAGCTACCCTTTTGCCATTCACAATTCAGCGTTCACACTAAATTAATTTTTCCAAAAGTAATTCAAATAAAAGCTTTGCTGCCGCTACCCTTTTCAGAGCTACAAGATTGAATAAGGCATCTGAATAAAATTGTGTATTACAGCCTTCTTTAATATTTAAGCATGACATTCATTGATTTGTTTCTTGTTTTCTGCAAACCTTGACAACATGATAAAATAAATCATAAGAAGAAAATATAGTGGTAACATCTTTTATGGACTTCACATAGTCATCAATCTCAAGCTGTGAGTGAATTATCAGTGCAGCAAAAAGATCTATGTTTTAAGAGCTCCAATAGCACACTAGCTAGAGGTTTTTCACAAGCAAACTCAAGGCGAGTGACTGATAAGCATCATTATTGTTTTCTGAGAGTCTAGTTTATAGTGTGTTGTGGAGGTGTTGGCATATATGTTTCAGAAGGAAAGGTTTGATCAATTCTAAGTAGACATCTACTAACATATAAAAAATATAACAAGGGTTCCTGCTGAGCAGTATTAAAGTACCTATTGCACCATGTCAGCATGACAGGCCCCATGTTGTGTTTTTGATTATATTTAATATAGAATTAACCTTTCTTAATGTAACATATTGTGCATGCAATGCGAGTGAAAGATATTTATTTTGACCAAAACAAATATCATCCTTATTTAGGTTTTAAGAAATACTTCTTTATTTTCAATTTATAAAACTTCCCATCATAAAATTGCCGGAGCCCCGAACTGACAGGAAGGAATAGAAGCTTTTTTTTCCCCTGTAGCTTGCGAGCCATAGAGAAAGGAAGCCATTTGGGGCACTGGGAGCAGCCTAGAACAACAGCCATGGGGCAGCAAGTGGGGAAGGGAGGTCTGTGGGTAACACAGCTTTATAAACCCTAATTTGGCAAAACTCAAGGAGAGATCCCTTTGGAAACACCAGAAACACACAAACCCCTGCACCACTGCCGGCAGTTTCAGAGGTCAGCAAGGCAATGGAGAGGAGAGTACCCAGAAAGTAGGACCCTTCTGTGTGCGAGATAATAGGACTGAGGGGATGCTCTGGAATAATCAGAGGCTGTGAAGAGAAATGTGGAAATAGCGAATTAATTCAATGGGATAAGCCAGCTCTCTTGCAGGAGCTGACACTGCTGCATAATGAGGTTATGTAAAGGTATCATCGTTTTGCTGTGAAAAATGCCACTCCTGAAAGTAACTCTTTCAACAGACTTACAAATGTTTTATATCTGGTAAATGGGCTAATGAAAGCTTTAGGTTTAGAAAGCAGTAGCCTAGGGATTGTAAGAGTAAATATTAAGATGTTTTCTGACAAGCTGAATATATGTGGTTTCCCACAAAATCCCACAGTGCTTTGCACTCCATAAATATCACTCCTCTTCCCTCACAACTTTTACTATATGAAATATGATGCCGCCGTCCACTAAAACATAGCTGTACTTTCATTGGGCTCAAATCTCCGGCACACATTTATTTACATAGGTTGAACACTATTCATCACCCTCGTAATTAATGCAGTCAGTCGTGAGGGTGTGAAGTATTTCCTTTGCCATCCCACGGTGAAGCAGGACACTGTACTTTTCACTGACAGAACCACTGAAATCTCTGCAATTAAACAATAAAAAGTCTTCTAGAGGTCTTTCTACTTCGCGTTGACCAAAGTTAGCCAAATTCATTGGGTCAACTCTCCAAATGAATTTACAGGGTGATATAAGAGATAAGTGGTGGCCAGTGGCCTGACAGATTTGGTCAGGCTCTGAATTATTTATGTTTCAGGGTGAAATCACTGTCACTTCGGGGCTCAGCCCTGCAGGCAGTAGCTGAGCAACGATATGGAATGGAAGAGGGGACACGCTGAATTACCTGATATGATTAAAGTCTGGGGAAGAACCTTAGGAACAGTAAGCATTGCATACATCCATTTTCTCCTGCTATTAAAGAAGCTGCCTAAAAGTTAAGCTTGAAACAGCTCTCTGGCTAGGTCTCCTAAGGTTATCAGAATAAGGTCTGCTCAGTAGCAAAATTCAGGATCTCAAATGACGTCCAACCTCTGCAAAATGCTAAACTTGGTAAGTGGGGGGGGGGTTCTTGTAAATTCCATTTTTCTTGTAATTCAATACTGCACCAGAGGTCTCACTTGATGGAAAAGAGGCTCTGTGCTCCTGGAGTGTTCTACAAATATGTAAATATTATACCTAAGCTACCCCTGTTAATTAAATATGGCACTTTGCACAAGCATATTGCTTCCAGTCTCTATGTTCTGGCTTAAATCCATCATCAGTAATTATGTTCTATCCTTTTAAATTCTTTGCTGGCTTAATTAGCTAAATTATTCTACTTTATTTCCCCTCCCAAACTTCCATGTGGAGCTGGTGACCCACCTCTGTGACTCCTGCATTTTGTCCACTTGTATCAGCAGTGGCATCATCATTTATCCATGGGGAGATGGTAACTACACCAGTAATGGCCTGGCTCCTGAGTCCTATTGCTGGGTTATCACAATTTACTGAACAAGCAGTGGAAGCATATGTTTATGCATGTTCTACATATGTTTTTCCGAAACAATTTTATATCATCTGTATTTTCCTCAAGTGTCTATAATTCATAATGAAGGCAATATTTAGTGTTAAACCTGGAAAATACTCTGTTCCCAACTCTCATCATACCTACTTTAGATGAAGGAGTAATAACCTTATCGGAGTAAGAACAAAGATCATTGAACCATCAGACTACACAAAAGAAACATAAGAAATTACTACCTATTAATTCCATAAATGTTCAACTATGCTCAAGGCACTGGACAGTTCAGAAGATCCAGGACTGCTAACCTGAGAGCTCAAAATTATTAACTTCCAGTTACTTGGAAATCAAATTAAAACGGGTCAGCCATCTTGATCCAGGTCTTAGGACCAGCTAACAACACCAGGGATGAGAGAAACTCCCTTCAACTCCAAGAGGGCTCCTACTGTTAATGAAGATAAAGTAGGGACAAGGTAAGAAGGGAGTGAGCTGCAGTTTAATATACTTATCCTATGAATATTTCTATGAAATCTGTTCAAGTTTTTTAGTAACACATAGTACTGAACAGAAATGAAATATTTATTTTCAATACCAGCGTTTAGCTACCAAGATTCTATTAAAATTGTACAGGGAAAAAAAAATTAAAGATATGTATCTTGCTAATAAAAATGCACTTCTGTGATAGATGTTGCGGAAGCAGAACCTCCTGTAAATTAGGTCACTTCTACAGTAAACCATCTTCTGAACTCCTTTGTGCGAATTACGTAGGAAACAGGTTTTCTTTTCAAATCTTAATATAAAACTTGGAAAAATAGAACAAGGATTCTGCCTTATTCACATTCATATAAAAAAGAATCATAATGTAGCATCAATATTCACTTAATAGAGAGACCATTTACACTGCTGGTCTACTGTTCTTTTGTTTGCCAGAGCTGATTTTCTTTTTTTAATCATATGGAAGAGTCGGTGCAGCAACATCTGTGACTTGTCAGTCATTTAATTAACCATAGAAAAGCTAGCTATTCATTTTATTTCTGTATATGTTAATGCTAAAAACTAATAGAAAACAGCTAGTAAATTGTCCTCTGCATATATTGGACACAGCAACAATTACTCTGGCAGAGAAGATATAATAAAAGAGGAAATTTTAATAGTATTCCTATTCTATTTATTCTCAGGGGCTTCTGTTTCAAGGTACTGTAGAAATTAACAATTATTTCTTTTCATTGTTTTTGATGATCTTTTTCTATTATGGCCCTATACAACTTAAAAGAAAATACAATTTGAACTTTCATTTTTGCATTAAATTCTATGGCATCTGGAGATTTACTTTCTGGTTGGTTACAGGGTGGTCCTGAGAAGGTTCAGAAAAAGCAGCAGAAGCCATTTCTTTCTGCTGTTCAGACAGCTGGTTAAGACATGTCAGTTATTAGTACAATCGAGATAACTTGGCTTAAACCAAGAACTTTCACATAATAAAATAATTTGCTTTTCCAGCATTCTTTTTATTGACGAATATGTCTTTCCCATATTTTCTGAATGTCTGTCATTTGATATGTCTAAATACTTACTATTGCTCTGCTATATAAAGCAATTAACTGACTTTATACAGCAAATTGTCTAAGGATTTCCTCAGAAAGCTTGGGGAAATCTAACATACGGAACTATTCTCCAATTTATTGACATGCTACGATGGTGAAAAAAGTAGGACATCAATAAACAGCTTTAGCTGGAAAACTGGAATCTGATTATAAGTATTGGGAGCTGGAGACCAGAGTCTCAATTAAAATACATGGCATAGCTTTATTTTAAAAATGATAGGTTCTATATTTTAATGGGGAAAACTCAAGGCTTCGGGAAGCGTTGGCATGCACCAATGTGCAGTTTTGCATCCAGTTTCCCACAGGTCTATTTGAACTGGATCTAGGTTCAGATCCTCATCCCAGACTACCCCTCTGGCTCTGGGAAACTTCAGCAGTGCGCAGGGAAAGTATTTTTAGGCTTTTGTGCAGGTAACAATCTCACTTCCCATTCAAGGGCACGTCAGTGAGAGTGATGGTGTGAGAGGGAGCCTGGAGCACAGGTCGAAGAAAAACAGCTCAGGACTGGCACTGGATGGACTCCTCAAGGTGAAAGAAGAGTCCTAAAAGAGCAGGTTTTTAAAATTTTGGTCTAAGAAAAGCAACCAAAGCCTAACCATCTAGATTTTACAGAGTAGACATTGATTAGGATTGAAATAACCTGCATAAGAAAGTAGATTAAGTAGTGCAGTGAGTTGTGGATCACTCAAAGGAATCTACAATAGGAGCCTAAAATCTCTATAATATATGAATAGCATATCACAATCTAGACAGGGAAGGATGCTCAGCCTTGCTGGTTACAACTGTTATATTAACAGATTTACCTACACCCAAGTCTTACACCTGTGAAACTTTACTTTTTCTCCATCTTTTGCTTATCTTCCCCTTCCTGTCACCACTAATCTTTGCACTCATTTTTATGACTGTAAAGTATGAGTACCTTAAAGTACGAGTACCTTATTTTTTGTCTGTAAGCTCTTTTGTTGAGTTTTGTGTTTGGTTTTACATCCCATCTGCATGTAAGCAGCTTGATCTTGGTGTGATATGCATGGCAACAAATAAAGAGGGAAAAAGAGGAGGGAGAAATACCAAAATGGTCTGCAGATCTTCCTTTGCAATTATACTTCTTTGATGAATTGCATTTGTACATGCCAGAAGCCTGGTGCCACCTTCAATGTATTGTTAATATCCTGGTTATCATGCAAGAAGTCATTGATGAACAAGTTTAAGCAGTGTGCAAACAACGTTACCTGCTGAGAAGAGTTAAGGTACCTATCATACCATGTCAACTTGACAGGCCTCATGTTGTGTTTCTGATTATATTTAGTCATATAAAATTAACTTTTCCTAATGTAACGTGTTGGGTATGCAACGTGGACAAAACAATAGTTATTTAGGCTAAAACCTATTTGTATTCAGATTTACTAATGAGAATCGCAATATGATCAAAATCCCCGACTCATTTAACGCATTTATGGAGTGACAGGACTGGAGTGCCTCAAGCCTTAATCCGTGTAATAGGTGATAAAGCAGGAGGGTTTTGCTGATATTTCCGTTGTCCAGCAGTGCTGTCTCCAGGCTCCACACACCTCCTACCTGTCCATAGCAAGACTGAATCCATCTCCAACTTCTTTGGTGCTGTGCTTACTTCCATGTGGTTTTTTTAGAGCTATTTAAAACATTTTTAGGAGATTAAAATGGCCATCTTTTTTTTTTTTTTCTCTTTTTTCTCTTTTTTTCTTACTATTTTGATTTTTTTTCAGGTCAGCAATAGCATTCATATGCTCCTTGGAGTGTGCTATTGTGAGAAATAACATCCCAGTGACACAAGCCACAGCAAAAAAACATAGCAGTGGCTTTAGACTACACTCTCTTTGCCTGAATGTAGAGTGGCTAAACCAGGCTGATTCCCATCAAAGCAGCTTTGATTAAGTTAAAAGCTAAAATAAGTCTAAAATGCCTAAACCAACAAGCAAGTCACAGCAGACACAGTGCCTGTGACTGCAGTATCAGCAGTCACAGGCAGAAGCTTCGGTTTCTTTTGGTTCTTTGCCATTGCAAATTTAAGATTCAGTGACCCATCCCTACCCTACTGGCTGTTGGACAAGAGATCAGGATTTATTAATTATTATAAAAGCCTGGGAGGGGGCCTTCTTAATTAAAATTTCAGAATGTAAATCCTTGTTTTCAACTGTTTTCCAGCTTGCTGTACCTATGTCTGCTCAGATGAAGGTCAACCCTTAGATTAAAACTGAATTCTAAGAAGAATTTGGGTGAAGATACAAAAAAAAAAAAAAAAAAAAGATTTAGTTCTTTGTGAAAAAAATGGGAAGGTAAAAAGTAGTGCAATTATCCAGTTCAATAATAGGAGTGGACGACACAAACATGCCTTTTTTATTGACGCTCCTTCCAGCAAAAGTGTTGAGGCTTAAAAGCTGAAATTTGGCATGGAACGACTCCTAAGCCTTGTATTAGAGGAAACAAAATGACTGATTTATGGGCACTTGAAACTTGCTTCCTATAGTAGCTCATTAATAGCTAAATTGTGCTTAGTCCTTATACAGCCACACTCTGTTGGCGTAGGATTCTGTGGCTGTTTTGCCACGTGGCCCCTCTGAGTTTCCAGTGCCATCATGGCTGTAATCAAACTCGTAATTATTACGAAAAATGAAAAGATTTAAATACATTAAAGGATTTATTGATGTGAGATGCAGGCAGCATAAGGGAGCATGGTAGCTGGTGAGGAGCCATGGTAGATAACAGCTTCCTCTATGGCCAACTCCTCCAGCAGCAGTTTTCTAAGACAAAGTTTTGTTTCTTATTATCGTTGGTTTGCAGTGACAGAGAAATGACAGGTTTTTGTCACTTGAAATGATTTTGAAACTTGGTAATCCCCTTTTTACCAAAGTTGAACACATTACTGTGAATAAAAGGTTCTGCTGTTTAATTAAAATGTACTTCATGGGTAGAAATCAGCATTCAAAGTGGCAGGAACTCACCGCGGCAGTGACATACAAGTTTCTGTTTTGTATTGCGATTACTGTGTACAACTCTGCTTTCAGTGTGGCCTGTGATGTTGCAGGGAATGGGCTGAAAATTACATCCATGCCTAATATGCTTAACTTCTGAAGTCAAATGAAAGAGCACACACGGTATTCTCCATTTACTGCAACCCTGCATTAGCTGTGTGCTGCTGAGGAGTGTGTATGTGCAGAATATAAACAAAATTCCTTATTTTAACATAGAATGGCTCTAATTTGCCAGAAAAAGAAAAGAAAGGAAAGGAAAGGAAAGGAAAGGAAAGGAAAGGAAAGGAAAGGAAAGGAAAGGAAAGGAAAGGAAAGGAAAGGAAAGGAAAGGAAAGGAAAGGAAAGGAAAGGAAAGGAAAGGAAAGGAAAGGAAAGGAAAGGAAAGGAAAGGCAAGGCACAGATCAATTTGATTTAGTTTTGCAATTGCACGTTATATGTTAGAAAAAGAGTTTAATAATCATTTTTTTGCGAAGTAGATCTTAGAAGTCTATAATCAGTGAAACAGCCACTCTCTCCAGAGTTACCTATTTCTAGACTTGAAAATAGAACTATGCAGATTAAAGTAGTGTAAGTAATATGGGGATAGGCGTATGCTAAGAGCAGAGATCTTCATTATCTATCCTAACAGCTCTTCAGGACTCATACCATGGTTATGTTGTGATCCTGATTCAATCCATGAGAAAAAAGATGAAGATGTTACTCATCAGATGAGTAGAAAACTCATATCCTGCATTACCCTATTTAAGATAGCGACCCACTCATGGGGCTTAGGGCAATACCAATGGATAAGGAAAGTAATTCAGGCCTGCAGGATAATAATAAGCAAATGCCATAAGCGCATTGTGTTCTTTAGTCTCATGTCAGAGAGAGGATGCTGCTAAAGCACTATTACAAAGGACTTGGCAATTTAGCAAGTCGAACAAATAATTGTTTGAAACTTTTGTGTGGGAAGGTAGTGACTAGGAACCCATCTGCATTCAGCTTACCTTCGTCTTTGTGTGGTGGGAGCATACAAGAACACGCAGTGATATTACCTGTACTAATGTGAGCAGAGCTCAATTCACAAGAGAATAGGTGCACAAACGTGGGTGCACACAAGTGTAAGCCCCAATTCAAGAATGTGTCCCTGGTTGCCTGAAGGGAAGAAAAACCACTTCTGGCAAGTTGAGAATGCATTATCTCAGTAATATAGCTGGGAGATACTGGAGGAATTTTCTGTATCAAATATTAGTACATGGGTCCAGTTTATTAAAAGCAAATATTGACCATTCAGTTCTTAAATATTTTAAATAATTTATTCTAAATATTTTGATACCAAAGTAAATTAATGCTAAAGCATTTCTTTGTTTGTGCCAAATCAGTGCTTCCCAGTAGGAAGTTAGTCCATCTTTGCAAGCAAGCTTTCATTCTCAGTAGGCAGTCCATTTCTGTAGAGTGCCATTAAGTTAATTTCAAAAAGAACCAGTAAAGGTATATGGAGCAGGCAGTAATAGCATGGAAAATATCCAAAATTACTAGACCCCAGCAACAGAACTTAGATGCCATTTTCATGCACTAATAATTTGTAGTTTACATATTGAAGGTAACTATAAACTGACTACTTCCTTGGTTAAGTCTTGCAGGTAATTGCAAATATGTTGTTAGTGCTGTAACTTTCCCCAGTTGAGAACAGCATCCTTAGGAATAAGAACAGAGAGCACAATTTTCATGTTATTATCAAGAAGTGATGTAGAGTTTCTGTGTCTTAAATTTACTTGTGATCAAACTATAAAAGTGTGGCATTTTTTAAGATAGATTTCATAGCTGGGAATTGTAACATTCTGCATACTGTTGGCTTTCATTTAAGTCAAATCTTGTCTTAATAATGCATATTTGATGAATAGGCTTAAGTACACACATGGAAAATTATATGTTTCAAATCAGAAAAATCTTTCAGAAGTACCCTCTATTTTGGCTGAGAAATTTAAAGCATGGAAAGAACAGCATACACACAACAACATTATTTACTCTTGGGTGTAATCCAAAGTAATTTGTATGAGAAGTGGGACACAGACTTTCCTGTTGCTTCAAAGGTTTTCATGAAGAATTCTGTATTTTCACATTATTACTGCCCCAAGAGCTACTGGTTGGATTGCTTTCACATGAGAACCAGTTGCAGCAAGTTTGCTGGATTTAAATAGAAGTTTGAACAAGGTGGTCTTTTGTTAACACCTGAAGCTACAAATAACCTAGCCCACAAACCACCAGCAGTGTTCAGTCTGATAATGGTGGTGGATTTTTGGATGATGTACCAAGGAGTTCTGCTCCAGCTGCCTTGGATAGTGAAGGGAGGACCTGGTACCATCTGGTTAAAGCCAAAGGAGAGACTCTTCCTGGTTTCATTGCTCTTTGTATCAGGATCTACATTTGGGACAGGAGTTTTCTAAATAGGGTTAGTGACAGAATATCCTGGCGAATGCTTCCAAGCACAAAAGTTCAAGTGCCTCATTTATGCCAATCAGCTTTATTTGCTCACAGAATCTACATTTCACAATTCAACTCATAATTTAAGAGTTTTCAACATTTGAGCTTGTGTTCTTAAAACATCATTGTATTTTAAACACGCATTTCTTGGTGAACATTTAGAGGCCCTGGAATCGCTTTTGTTCCAAATCACTTACAAGGTTTGTTGCAAAACAATTATCGTGCTTCCTCTAAGGGACCACAGTAATTTTTTCTGATAGACACAATCATGGACCAAGATCAGCAATGAAATGTGTTAATTCTTCATCTTTTGTGGAAGCTGTTGGGATCTAGTAAACCAGAAAACTGCCTCGGGACCACTGCAATGGCATTGCTTGGAACATTTGGAAAGAAAAGTTAGAACGTGCATGAGAGGCTGAGATCACCACTTGCAAAATGAGCAGTTTCCACCCATTTAGCTGTAGCCCAGGTTTCACGGGCCGTGCCAAGTGGAGATCTTACAGTTGGCATTGCAGGCAGGTGGTGGTAATTGGAACATCGGGCCAGCTCGCCTGCTAGGAACATTACAAACTTGATTTTTGTCATGAGAGCAGAAGCCAGCACAACAAATTAGGAAATGTGGTCTGTAAACCACAGGACAGCATTGCTGCCCTCAGAAAAAAGACATCCAGTGAGAAGATTATTCAGTCAGAATAGAGGATATTAATAAACCAAACCATTTGTCTATTTCCCATGGAAGGAGAGTTCACAACCAAAGGCTCATTTTGCTCAATATTCTAATAAAGCAGATACATTGACTTAAAGTGGGCAAAAGGTTTATATCGCGGATCTCAAGCTGGGTAACTCTCTTTGTTCACCTTCCCGTATAACAGTCTTGATGACCTCAATAAGTCTGACATCTCAAGGAAGGCAAGGGCTTCTGCATTTTGAAGGTATCTAATGTCTCTGGATCAAATTGTCAAAGTTCACTCCTTTCCAAACTTGAAGAAAGGGATTTTTGCAGCTGGATGCTGGACATGGACTCATTCCCTCTTCTACAAAGGCAAGAGAAGGTGTCCCTGTGCCTTCCTGTGGATACATTGACCCATCTTGACCCTGCTCCTCCCAACTCCTGCTCCCCAGGATACCTGGAGGGTAAAAGGACATAAAAGCTGAGAACAGAAGCACTAGGTCTTAACTCTCCCATAGGGATGCCCTGTAGGCAGTGGAGGAAATGTAGTAAGTACAACTAAAATTGGATTTAATAATTGCCACTAATAAAGGGGCAAGCGCATAGAGCCAGTTACTATGCTGTCGGCAAAATGAATTGCTCAAGGCACATTAAAAGTATATTACTTAACACATACACAGTGAGTAAATTGTAATTAAACTAACTAATTAGTAAATATGTAATCTGTGTATGACAATTGCTCCTTTTAAAATATCCTTTACATACTAGTGGTAATTATTGATTTATACAATTTAAGCTAAAAAATCAAAACTAATGCAAATATCTTTTAGTCCTTAAAATGTTTTTGATTGGTCTTTTTATTTTTCCTATTGGTAAATGAAAGACTGATGTCATACAGCAGCATTAAGTACTATTAAACAGACCATAACTAACATTAACTGAATAAATTATACATAAGCTGACACTTTTAGGCACTTTATGAAGAATTGCTTCATGGGTTATGCAATCTTTTCCAAAACAAGTTCCAAAGGATAACATCACTAGTTATGTTTCAGAGCTACAAATTGGTTACTGAATTAACATTCATTTACTAAGTTTACGTGGAGAACTTCTCTAATTCAATTATAATTTATTTTTGTCTCAGGTATAATTTTTCATATTTTGTTTTTGCCAAAGTCAATATAACCTGAGCCAAACTCTGTTTCCAGTTCTCCATTTGTACCCTCCTGTTCTTGGCTGCTTACCTAGATGAGTGTTTTCTAGCTGGGAAGGTAAATAAATGAGCTTGGTCCAACAAACAAGTCTTTTGCAAAATTCTGATTTTTGGACTATGATTGCTGAATTAATATTGACAAGTTTAGGATCCTACTCTTGCAACTTATAAAACAAAAAAATACGAAACAGAATCTTTTACATGCAGATGGAAGTTGAGCAACTTCTCTGTCAGGAGGGAGATGTGGAATAGAGTATTTTTTAATAACCTTCTTTATTTCTCCTATGCCAATATAATCTGCAATTCAAATACTGGCTCAGGTGTTGAGCAGGACAATATGAAAAGACTCTTTTCCATGAACAGGCTCCATGAAAGTACCAAAAAGTACTCGCCTTCTGGGACACATCCTGCTGTAGCTCTTAAGAGGTTTACACTAGCATAAAGGAGATTATAAAAGGCTGGCATCATAATCATATATGATGTTAATAAATAGGAAAAAGTAAGTGAGGAAGGAGAACACAGATAAAGAGATAAAACAGCAGTAAACAGGATAGCAAATATTGTGGTGGACCTTGTACAAACCAGAAGATTATTAAGGAACAAGGAACCACTGGGGTAGCCAAGGACAGGCATTGAGGTCAGATTTAGGTAAGGATTCAGCAGTTTCATGATGATAGAGAAACGTTACTGTGAGCAATTTTTGTGGGAACTTTTACATTCCTGGCTCAAACAGAACTACTAACAGATGTGGTAAGTGAAGGATTTCTCATTAAATAGAGGGTGAAACAATAGGAGGTGACACGAATATAAATTTGTCCTTGATATCCAGTTAAAGACTTTATAGAACTAGTCATAGAAAATCACCTCAGATTGAGTTGATTTATTCCTAACCAAATAGAAAGACAAATAAAGTTAAGCAAGTTTAGATTTCCTATTGTAAAAGGGGAAACGTTATTAAATGCCAAAGCAGGAGTTTAGCTGGAATACATAGATCAGAGACCAGGAGGTTACAATACCAATACACCACCAATTCCACCAGCAAGGTGGACAAGTTCAGTGGAGTGGCACAGGGACAGGGATGCTCTTGAGACAGTGATCCTTGTGAATCCTACTATCCTAGGGTCTTTCTTACAATGCACAGACACTTACTGTTCTGATTTAAGTTTATGCAATCAGTTGCACTGAACAAGCCTTCTCTGCACAGGGCTGTACAGTCCATTTTCTACTTGTCCCAGATTCTTCCAGATGCTTTATGTTGCCAAACTCTGCAAATTAATTATTCCTTAAAATTAGAAAAAAGGCATTAGAGAGTAAATCCATCCTATTTAACTGGAAAAGCATTTAACCTATTCTTTGACTATGAATCTATCTGACCATATTTCATGTGTCTACCTGCTGGTGCCTTAGACAAGGTTAAAGTGAGTAAGACCAAGGTGCAGAAACAACCCAGTGAGGTTCTTTGACCTGTGGTGTGCAGGAAGCCAGGCTGTAAAACCAGGAATGATTGAGCACTTTGGATCTATTACATCTGTTAAACATGGCTGAAGTTTGAACTTCACCGATAAAATCATTACGGAGTGTGTGTCGCATGGATTGAAGGGAGAGGGAAATGAAATATATAAAAAAGCCATCATGACTGGAATCAGTCTTTAACCTCCATAGCCTTTAAAATTGTTCTCAACGCCTAATGATACGTTGCCATTTTTCTGATTTAATGCACATTTCTTCAGACTGGCCAGGGCCAGGGAGGTCCTGCTTCTTCCCGGACAATTTCTATGAATGGGATATGGATGTTTTAATCAAATCCAAGCAGCCTTCTCCCAAGCAATGTTCTTAGCATTAGGGAAAGAAGAAATGCATGAGTTTAGAAAATTTCATTTTTAAAAACATCTAGTTTAGCCTGAAGCCACTGGTTTTCCTATATAAAAAGGTGATTTCTTGCCTTTTTTCTGTTCCTTTTTACCTTCGTTCCATTGCAAAATCAGAGCTGTCACAGTAAAGATGTGTAGATGCCTTTTAGGCTGTTGCTGGAAAAAATAATTATAAATCTGCCAAATACTACCAAAAAGTTGAGTTTAACTATTCTGTTTCTCTATTTCACTAATTCAGGGTTGAACTTCAAAATCTTGTGGGACTATTTATAGAAGGCAGTAGGAATTTTTTTCTTTCAAAAAGAAAACCAAGGACATAAAATATAGCAAAGTTATGCTTCGAGGACTTCAAGATATGAAATGGAAAAAGCTATATAATGCTACTCCAAAATTGAGCGCTTATAAAAAGAGGGTTTTGGATTTTTTCTTTTCATTGTTTCTTGTAGTTGCCATCTAATCCAATGGATTAGATCATTCAGGGCTCTAAATGAAACACAGAAATTCCTCTCTCTGTCAGTGCTGGAGAACATAACACGCAGGGTCCCAGCTGAGTCTGTCCTGGATCCGAAGCTATTCAATATTTCATTAACAACTTGGATGACAGAATAGAGAATATACTTTGGATGACACCAAACTGGGAAAGATTGCAAGTATTAAAATTCCAAATTATTTTGGAGCAAGCATCCTAATGATGACATTTAAAAAAGACGAGTGTTAGGCACTATATATATAGGAAGAAAAATCAACTCCACACAAATACAATGGTGGAAGTATGCAGAAGGTGACCTGGAGGCTACAGAAGACCTCAAAGTGTTTATGAGTCAACAAATACAGTGCTGTTTCAAAAAGGCAAATAACTTTCCGGGATCTCTGTAGAGCATCATTAAAGCCTTAATGAAAATAAAATGCCCCTTTCTTGGCATGAGCTTTTAAACAAGAGATGAAGAAAAACTGGGGAAAAGTGCAGAGGAAGGTAGTAGGAAATTATAACATATATATAACTACGTACAGCTATTAGAAAGGCTGTAATGAGTTTGCTTAGTCTAGAAAGAGGAAGGGGACACTCAATACTATTTTTATTTGAAATACATATATATGTATGTATGTATGGAAGTACATATATGTAAATCATTATTTCAAATAAGGTGACAAGCACTTTTTTTCCATGTCCAAACAGAGCTGGACAAGAAGTAACAGGCTTTAACTTGCAGGAAGGGAGGTTTTCTATCTGAAAGGATAATTAGGCACTGGAGCAAATTACCAAGGGATGTTATGAAACTCACTGGCAATTTTTAAGAACAGATTAGACATACATCTGCCAACACTCATGTAATTTTAGTTGGTCCAGGTCCAGGGCACAGAAGGAAAAGGGCCCAGATTCATCTTGCCTGATGGGAGAGACACCTAACTCTGGGAACTGATCGTCCTGGGAACCTCTGAAGGCCATTTTAAGGGCAGAGGTGTTAACTCCTGTGTACTGCAGAGCCAGAGGTGACTGCATTCCTCATCTACTTGCTGGAGTCAGCTGGAATCAATCTGGACATGGGTATCTTCCAGCAGGGGATTCAGCTTAACACCCCCCCGCCCCATACCCCACCAGCTTCTCAGGCTCCTTCATATATTGATGCCTACATCCTGAATGGGAATCACAATACAGAATGTAAGGCAGACATCCAGGATATACAAATCGCATTTTTGCATATGTCATTTTATCTGAATGCACCACTTCTGCACCCAAAAGGATATGGCCCAAGCCAATACAGTCAAATAGCTCACAGGTTAAAAATCAAGACTTACAAGCTTAAGCTCAGCCATTCGCATAATATTCAGCAATCAGCTAAAATTAAGGGTATAACTAATAAAAGTGGTTATGTACATGAAAATAATAAGTTTTCTTGTCATATCAGGTGTATCTAAGTATCTACACCATCTATAGCTATTCAGCAAAATCACCATCAAAGAATCCCTGTAGGATTTCTTGGCAAGATGCCCTAAAGAAACAGAAATTTCCCAATCTTCCCTCTTTCTTTTATAATTTTGTGTGTGCTGCACTGCAACCCAAAATAACACCCATCCCCTGAATAACAGCCTGGGCTTAAAATTTCTGTCCAGGAATTCTGCCCTTTGCTAACAAACTAAATGCTCCTACACGGACTCCTCTCTGGCCACACTCATGCCCATCTGCTTGGATGGCTTGATGCCTGAGGCAGGTCGGTGTGCCAACTTAGCTAGGTCAGGGATGCCAAGCTATGACAGCAGTAGATGGACAACCTGCCTCACGCTGCCATCCTCTCCTTTCCAAAATCAGCCTTTCTCAGGCTGGTATCAGGTAGCAAACTGAAAGTACCTGAAGGATGGGGAAAGGAAAACATTAAAGATTTGGGGATATTTGCTCTTTCCAGAAAATCAGGCTTCTAAGAAACATATAAAGCCCATTTGGGATATAAGATATTATAAAAACATTGCCCATAGGAACTCTCTGAAAGCAAACCTTTGGCAGTGTTTCAGTAGCTGCATTAGGCAACTCTCAGGCAAAAGTATTCCTCCTAGCTCTTCCTGGCAAGGGCTCTCATTTGTGTGTGAAGTGCCTCTCTTCCTTCAGACTAATTAATAAACAAACAGTATCGACAGACAGACCAGAATGGGGTCAATGCATGGGGGTCCACAGCACGAAAAGTGTGTGCTTGTGGTTGAGGATGCCCAGCTCCCGCTCTGCCAAGGTGAGGTGAGAAGGCAGAGATGCTGCAAAGCACCAGTGGGATGGGTGCTGCAGCTCCTGCATGAAAGCTGGTATCTCAGAGTGTGTTTCAGCACGATTTGAGTGGGTAACCTCACATGAGTGAGGTTAGCAAGGATGAGGTGAACCTCTCTCAAACAAACTATGTTGGAAAACCTCTGTCCCTGCTGTGAGATGGGACGGGTAAAAAGGAGGATCTCTCATGTCTGGGTCCCGCATGCAAGCGTGCAGCCACCGCTGGGGCTCGTGTGGGATTTCAGGGGTGGGTGAAGAAACAAAAGCACTTTTTCACTGACATCTTTTTCACTTGAGAAGAAACCCCAGGTGTAGTGTAAGTGGTCTTCACCAGCACTGGGTGTCAGCATGAGTACAAATAGGCCTGGCTGAGAGCACAGTAGCTGTGCCTGCATTACCTGGAAAGAGAGCCAATAAAGACATTTTGATGTTTCAGAGCATAAATCACTGTCAGGAAGCCAGGTCATGTCTTCTACACCAGGAGTAGTTTGGTGTTCTACCCCTACACCTGAAAATGGGGTAATTCTACGAGTAAATGCAGTCAATAAGAGAATTTATACTGAAAGAGCAGCTCAGACACTAGAGTTTTCACCTGCTGGACAAAACAAATGTGGGAGGCTTGGAGGAGTTGCCAGTGACTGAACAGGCACCTGGACCAAACTCTGCAAAGCACATTTCAGATGTAGAGGCAGCGCATCCACAGACAACTCTGGGAAAACAGAGTCTTTCCCCCCTCACAGCCATTTTCTGCATATAAATGAAATGTTTTAATCTGTCATTCAAGGCTTTTCCACAATTATTACAAGCTGATGCACATTAAAGGCAAGTCAAGATGATGAAAACAAGGAAAAGATATTTTTTCTCACTAATGAGAGATTCATGTCCCTAGAAAAGGAGATGATGCGGTGACATTTTACTGGGTTCTCATTTGGTTGGGGTAGCTGGTAGCTGTGAAAGTCATAAAGTTATTGCTAGCTGAATTGAAGCGATAATGGAGAAAATAACCAAAAAATGCTTGTTTCTCTTTCTTGTGCTGCTGCTGCAAGCCCAAGTATTGTATCCATTCTCAAGCTATGAGAAATACCCAGAGATTTCCTGGAAAATAAGAAAGGTAAAAAACTATAAATTTGGATAAAGAATTGTCATAATTAGTGCCCCCATGCGTAGTCTTCAGTGACCAAATAAAGATGAAATGGACAAGTAGACGTGTTTTAAAAGATCACAGCTCTCCATGTAATGGTGCTCTCCTCTGGATGCAGCACCTGGTGCCTTCCATTCTATGCCACCTCTGTGGTGTGGCGTGCCACTGAAAATCAAACTGAACTCAGTTGAGTATTTCACTGCTGAAAGTGGATTGTCTGTGAAATGTCAGCTCATGCCCAGTGTTTGCTTCCTGAGCCAAGGGGAGGTACAGCACAGGTCATCATCTCCCTTTGCACCCCAATCTAACAATCCTTGCACTTGCTCCTGGCAATGGAGGCTCTTATAGAGGATACCAATCTTCCTCCAAAAATACCACCACAGAATGGTAAATCAGAGCAAGAAGAGTCATGGTTGATATCAACTCCAGGAGGGAATGTGTTCCTGAGGAACCGTGTAGGAAATGCACCTGGTTCAGGACTACAAGGCACAGGCAATGCTTCAGTCCTAAAGACCGCACGTGCGCATTCTCAGCCATGTAGAAAATTACCCCCGGCAAAGCTGGTCACGTATTAACCACCGCACTCCTTGCTGCTTGCAGGAGTCGGCTGGCGGCGCCTGACATGCAGGAAGGTGGACACGCAGAGAGACAGAACGAGTGTAGATCATTACAGGAACCACAAAGGGCAGAACTGTGAGTGATAGCACCGTAATGGAAAGCCGGGAGTGTGACAGCGGGGACGCCACTCGTCTGAGCCACAGCTTCGAACGATCCTGCACAACTTATGGAAACAAACTCCTCTAATAATTCGTCATTGATCCCAGGTTTGATCTGACCTCTGAACGTCTCTGCTTACCTTTTAGGTTCACCACCTGTGACATTCATTGCCAGTTAAGGGGACAAGGGAAAGTGTAAGCCAACAAAAAACCATATGTGGATTGAATAAACCCCTCTGTGCTTCCTCTGTTCATCTTCCCCTGCAATCACCTCCCTTTATACCATTGGTTATTACCTATATTTCTACAGCACAAGACATCAAACTGAGATCAAAGCTCCACTGTGACAAACACTGGCTCAGCACCATCACAGGAGCTGATGGCTGCCTTGAAGTGAAACAAAACCAGGGGCTGGGGGAGAAATATGGGGATAGGGGCGAGGTGCCCAAGGTGACATCCAGATCCGTGTCTGGAAGCTGGTCTCGTGAGTCTCCATCCAGCCGGGTCTGGATGGCACTGTGGCTGAGGGCATGGTAATGGGTTCAGGCCTTTTCAGCGACACAAGTAAAGCAAGCCATCCTGCTTTATTTTATTAAAGTCATATGTTATTCTGGAATTCTGTGTTGCTGCTATTCTGCCTGCTTAGTCTGGCAGTCTAAGTATATTTGAAAACCAATAAAATAAAATATTACCAAAAAACATAATACTCTAGAAATCCACTCCCTTTTGTAATTACAGTTTAATGTCTAACATACTTTGTGCTTCACATTCAGCAAACTTTGATACAGTACTTAGACTGAAATTATGGTGCACCAGAGAAACATACATTTGCTGGCAATGAAAATGGGAAATAATTTCTCTTTTATAATTAGGGGATGTCTGCAGGATGGAGGTGCTATTTGTTTGTCATCACAGAATATGCCTGCCTTGTGTCAGGCAATCAGTTTGACATGTGGAGTTAACTTTAGGTTGTCCAGACCAGGCACATGCATTTGTTCTCCATTTTCTCTACTGTCTCACAGCAAGTCAAAACGCAAGCGTTTCCTAGGCAGGTTATACAGAAGGGCAGCCTTTTCTTGTAAGGAATGTTTGTTTGTGATTTTTTTTTCAGTCTCTTATTCTCAAAATACTCTCTTAGCAAAACCACAAAGAGACATTATCCTCATCCACATGAACTGGGAGACCGCAAGCTTCAAGAATCAAAACAATAAAGAATGCTAAAAAGACATGTGCTGCTGTATAATGATGGTGAAATACTTGGGTTTTTGCTCTTTTGCAGTGTTTGTGGCATATTTCAAGACATGATGTTAGTGATATAGACCGTGTGAGCAAAGTTTGGAAAGCAACATCTTTTAATTGAATGGCTCCAGCAGTAATTATTATTTGCTCTCTTGTTAATTAACAATTTACAAATGGCAGCCAGCACAGTATGGTTAAATTACTTCTTCAAGATGACTTAAAGCTGGAAAAGGGTTGCAATTACCTTCTATTAGAATTTTGTCTCTTTTTTCTTTACTGGCAATTTCTCTCTGACCCTGTGAGAGAAGTCAGAGATTGAAATGGGGGGAAAAGAGACGAAATTGTGTAATCTGTGTCCTTCCCACCACCATTTCCTAGTCTGTTCAGAGGCAATTTTCTGTCTCCAGGAGCAGACTCTAATCACAGCTGAGCAGTGTTTTAAAGTCCAGTCTCCCTCACTTGTCCAGGTCCAGGAAAATAAGTTTAATTCTCATACTGGGAGTGGAGGGGGGGGATCTTTTGTTACCTCAAGTAGACAGCACATGCCACCCTTCAACACAACCATTCCCATTGATTTCAATGAAATGACAGCACCAGCGCAGCTGGTCAATCCCAGCTCTTACCCTGCAGAATTCAGTCAACAATTCCATTATGAATTCAGCAGATGTCTCAGCTCTTCACGTCACCGGGAATTTCTCAGCTCTAGGGCTCCGGTGAGGCCAAATTTTCAAAAGTGGCCTCGAAAGTGGAAGGGGCTCTCCAGGGACCCTGTGGAAGCAACCACTGCTTGGGACATTTAAAACCAGTGACAAAACAGTGGTAATTATCCATCAGGGAGCACTCTTTCTGAGAAGGTAAGGTATAAGGAACGTAGTAGGTCTTATTCATCTCCAGTTGCTGTGATCATAGGGAAAAAAAGACGAGCACGAAGAACTGGAGCTCACTGTCTACTTATGTATGCAAATTGTCTTCTTTGTGCCTACATTAAACAACAGCCCGTGCGGGAGTAAACCGGATAGGTAATTATCTAGTCTGAATGTGCACATGGTTTTGCACATGGAGATGTGATGAGATGAGATGAGAACATGCACGTATTTAGTATGCACCCTTTTAGGGGCTGCTTTTGAAAACTTGATCCTTAGACAGGTAGACAAAGAGATGATCATGATTATCCGGCATTTCCTCAAGATCAAGAAATACAGTCACAAGAATCATACATTCGCCTTCATAGTTTAGGGGTATGATCATAACTCAAATGTCATTTAACAAAGTAATACACAAAGCAGTACATATTCCTGCAATTACATCGCACATCCTCAGAGCAGGAGAGCGCTGCCTGAGCTCCGCTTCTCTCCCAAAGTCATTTTAACCTATCAAGCTTGACACAAACTTTTATGTAGGAAAATAAAAGCTGTTATAATTTTTTTGAACAATCCCATTAATTCCTATGCAGGGTTTTTTTCTGTTTCACACATCACACTGAAAATTCCTTCCTAAGGAAAAAAAGAGACTGGCAAGCAGAGACCACTGCTCTGGTCAGGGTACAGCTGCAGTTCACTGCTCCTTTTTGAAAGCGTGTCCTGCAATTTTACCCATTTTCCCCAAAGATTAAAGTGAAAAATAATACAAGACCTCACCATTGTCAGAAACCCAGGGGGAAATAAGACATGGTGGGAGCTGAAACAAAGTGGTTTATGTGTCCTTCCTCAAAAAGAAGGGCCAGGATGCAAGGGCTTCCCAACAAGGACTCCAGTCTTCATTTTACTTGGGACTGGCCAGATTTATTAATTTATTTACTTGATCTTTCTAAACATATTGGAACTAAGCTCTCCTAGAAAAGCGGTACAGTTAATCCTGGCAGTGGTTTCCCACATGCTGGTGAGAGTGGCTTGCCTGCGTAAAGCAGCACACTAGCCTGGGTCTATTGCAACTGGAAAAGCAAACATCTGAGAGTGGCAAATATTTTGCAGATGATGTATTATTATGTGCTAGCAACAGCAATCCAAGCAACAAAGTTTAGGGCAATAACCAAAATAACTGGCAAGGGGAGTATGTTTATTTCATTGATTTTAGAATCTTAAAATTGGGTTCTGACTCAATGAATTCCAGCAAAAATCCCACAAAGATCTCAGCGAGGAGCAGCCAAGCTGAGGATACCACATCATGCCCAGAATTTGATGGGGAGGGTTCCCAACATTTAAGGAAGCTTTGGGCAAAGTCACACGGGGTGAAGCAGAGCCCAGCCCTAATATCCTGCCATGGTGCTTAGCTCCAAATACCAAGTAAGCACCTCCTCGTGGTCCTCCTCCAAGGGATGCAGATGTTCAGGCTCCCTCCCTTCCCACCATCCTCTTTCCAGCATGTGCACAGCCTGGGAAAAGCGTTACTCTACAATACTGCAAGGCGAAGTTGTCACTTTTCCCCCTGCACAGAAGTGAAATAAGAAATCAGACTTCCATAAATCGTGCTGACAGCCTCCCTGATCGGAGACACACTGTCCATTTCCAGCCTCGCATTTCTCCGCGCTGGGTGATAACAAGGGGCACAAATAAATGCCAACTGTCGCCTTGGCTTTCATAGAATCAACGCAATCAAACTGGCAGAAGGGTAACCCCCCTCCTCAAGGAACTCGCAGGGACCCCTGAGAGGTGGCTTGAAGCACAGCTGGACACAGCTGGAGCCACCTCTATGGGGACTGGCTGGGCACCCCTTTGGCAGTCTCCCAGCTCAGTGGTCCTCAGATCTTGTACAGAAGCTCATTGTTGTGCTTTTTATATTTTTTGGTAGGCCACTCTGTTATTTCGTTTTCTTTTTTCATGGCTACTAATATATAGCCGATGGTATCTGAGATGCTGTAGGATGTAGTCTTTAAAGAGTGCAGAATACATCTCATCTTCTTGTAGGATCACAAGAGAGACATCCTGGATAACAGGCATTGTAACCAATGTGTGAAATACAGACAATGAACTTCCCAGCCCTCAGCTAAAGCGAGGGGCAAGAACTCACCTGGTTCAGCATGGGCTCACCAAGACCAAACTGAAAGACTTCACAGCAGAAAATGACGTTTAAAGCTTTACTCTCTAGTAGAGAGTTAAATACTTGCTGTGTTGACCAAGAGCTTCTCCTCATGTCCGTGTCCTGCTCCACAGAGCAGTGGGCAGACCCTGCACCTTTCATACCCAGAAGTGATGCGCACAGTGATCCCCACATCAGCTCATCCCTGCATACGCTATTCATTTGCACGACAAAGCTAAGCCAAGGCAACTGCATCCCTCAAAGGTCACTCAGTGGCAAGGAACAGGCAGCAAGAGGGGAATGCTTAGATATTCACACTAGGGTCTCATGTTTTATTATCACTGAGAGACAAGGAACTGTGGCACCAGAGGAGATCAGTGATGGAGCCTGCACCACGTTGGTGGGCAGCGCCTGCCTCTTCAAAGGAAGGTGAAGCCCCCCATAAGGCCTCATCCAGTTTGTTTGGGGTGGCACAGAGGGCAAGGCTCTTTTCCCTTGCTTCCAACCACCATCTCACAGGCTGCGGCACGGGTTTGATTACTCTTATCATTATCTGAGCTTCCAGGGCTACGTATTTTAATAATAGTCATAAAATTATCCAGTCCTCTCTGAAACCCAGCCACAGCATTTGTTTCAATGACCCCCTGTGGTAGCGAGTTCGGCAGATTGACTCTGCATTGTATGAAGAAGGATTTCCTTTTGTTTGTTCACAAAGCATTGCCCCTTAATTTAATCATATGTCCCTTTGCTCTTGTACAGTTAGCTGCACCCTACCCATTCCCCCCCCCCCCATTTTTATACAATCTAGACATCTCTGACCATTCCCGTGCTCACTATCATTATTTTTCTTAATTCAGTTATTAAAATATGTCTGCTTGTGGCAGGAGCATTGTGGATCTTTAGCAAAATTGATACAAATATTTTATTAGGATAATTAACAACGTTCAGCACAAGCTCGGTTGGGAGAGCATTTGAGAAACTGAACGGGTCTGAAATTTGAAACAGATGCAAGACATATTCATAAATAAAACCAGACCAAGTCAAACTGTGGCCTGCATAATAAGATATCACTCACTCTGTTTACTATATATTTGCAGACATGTTGTTAGCTGCATTTATTACAAAAGTTAGGTGCTTATTTGGAAGCTTTCACTTCTGTGAGCTTGTGATACTTTCTGTAAAACAAGAACCATAAATCATAGAGAGCCAGTTTGAAAACCGTGTACCTCCAGATAACTAGCACTTGTCATGAGATTGTCTAAAACAGAGGATTAGCCAAAATACAGATGGAGAGGAAACACAGACTGTTTACGTTGAGTATTTTGGACAAGAGCCCAAAGAAATTACAATCGATATGGATATAGCATTTCTGAAGAGTTATGTAGCAAAAAGTGCAAGAAAATACTCTGACAGAGAAAATAAATAAAGCTGACAGAGGTTTAATTCTCTAGATCCTGTACTACGGGTAAAAATTAGAAACATTAAGCCATTAAATCATTTCACCAGACCTTTAAACAATAGGAGCAGACATGCACGTTACTGTACAAGTTTAGAGCCGTCTCTTTTGTCGACTAGATAAATATTCAGCATTGTAACTCTAACACTTTTCACACTTCCCATACACTGCGTGACCTATTTCCCAGTCCTTTTTCATGTGGGACAGGTTTTAAATAAAATAGAAATTCCTCTTGCTTCTTACAGATTGGAGTTGATTAAATATTCTACTGATAAAGGGTAAGCAAATGTCAGATTCAATATAATAAAAAGAGAAATGAGAGTTCATACAAGCAGCAAAGCAAACAATCCATTTTCATACTTTATTAGAAACATTTATTGCCATAATGACTGCATTATACTAAGCAAGCAGGTGGAAAGGTGCTCTGTGCAAGATATTCTCAAATATCTTTATTTTGAGGATTTTATATCTCCAATATTTAGACAGATGTTTTATTCCCTATAATATAGTCAGAGTATGAAATGCTGTAATTTCAGTTACTACATAAGGATCAAAATTGTACTTGAAGATCATGGCCTGTCATTGTGATTTCAACAGTAATGGTAGACCATTAAATGCTCAATTTTTCTGCTTTGACTTTATATTCCCAATGGTGAGTTGCTTTAGATATAGATGGCGGAGCTCCGTGTGCACCGGCAAATGCTCTGCCCAAATTTGCGGAACACATTGTGAGTGCACTTCTCGGTTATTTTGCTCCCCACACGATTTTAGAGACACGCAAGTCTGATCCAGGGCCTAAATGGAAATGACAGGGATAGCCAGTTTTTCCTTCTGCGGGCTCCACTGCTATCAAACAGCTGGCACTCGTTATCTTAACAAACAGTGGGAACTGTAATTAAGCAGATCTGTGTTCAATAAGACACCAGTGCCACCAGTGCTACCCTTTGTAACAAGAATGGTTACTTGTTTCAGAGCTTGGCTTGCTCTTAATTCACCAAATCAGGAAGCCCAGTCAGCAAATAATTTAACAAAAGATTTCATTATTAGCCTTCATTTAATTTAAGAAAGAATTTAACCTATGTTCAGTGCTCAGGGCCCAGGCTTGCATTCCTCCTGCAGCCAAACTTCCTATTAAAGTCAGTGGGAGCTTTGGCTGTGTGAGTAACGCAGGACTTGCTTCACTCTTAGGGTTTTCATTATTATTTTATGTCCAGTGTCTTTTATTTTCAAGGATTCTTCTACATTGCAACAAATTTGAAATATACATCAGTTCAAGTTTAGGGTAAGAAAAAGAGAAAAAAGAAAAGCCTGACATCTTAACCAAGAAAATTTACTACTGAGTTTCTTCTTTTTATTAACAAAGATCATTAAGACATCAGTTTTTCTTTTACTGGCAGCATTCCACAGCCAGAGTATTCACAATGTCTAGGACACTTTCATTTTGTAATCTGGAGGATACAGTATATTAATTTTCAGGATTTATCGCACGAAAAGTGAAGTCATACTAAGTACAGTAGGTGTAACTAACTTTCATGTCAAAAAAGCTGTAAAAAGTGCCAGAAGCTCTGCTGGGCTAATAATAAGCTAAAAGGATATAAACTTGATTAGTCTCACTTAAGAAGCAAGAAGATAAAGTAAGCTTGAAAAGGCCTTTGCTCTTCCTTCAACTTCAGTGGGTTGAAGAGAATCATGAAGCTTATCACCACGATACTCACTATAATGCCAGTATAGTTATTAGTCATATGGTAATTTATACATTAATTTATACTGTACTGCACCCATCTGCAGCCACACCAGCAGAATTTGTGATTCTGTCCAAAGCACCAAAATCCTTGCAGCATCTCAGTGCTGTCGCACCATGTCACATTCCCTTAAGTGCACCTTGCACAGTGATATAAAGCCTCCTTATCAAAAAAAATCCAGCTACTAGAGGAAAATTGTTCCCCAAATGGAGGATCAAGAATGTCCTTTCCCTGCTCTTGAAGGCTATGGACACACTGGTGCTGTGCACCATCCATGCTCCCCAGTCCTAGGACAGGTATTTGAATGCTCTTTGAAGCTCTGTGCCACTGCAGTGGTCCATGGGATACCTAAAACAGGACTTGGGCCTGAGCAAATGCCTTGGGTTCACCAGTGCTGGGGTGTCTCTGTAGCATCCACCCCCTTCAATAAAATCTGCTTTAGTACGGACTGTGCATAGGGCAAAACTTCAGTAAGTGAGGTCCAGCTACCAGGAATATCTCAGAAGGGTAAAAAAGAGTGGGATAGATGCTTGTTGTACTGATGCTTTTCTAATGGCAAAATGCACTAAAATCCACACGTTACCAACCCCGAGAAGTGTTCAAGGCCAAGCAGGACAGGGCTTGGAGAAAGCTGGTCTAGTAGAAGGTGTCCCTGACTGTGGCAGGGAGTTGGAACCAGATGAACTTTAAGATCCCTTCTAACCCAAACCATTTTAGGATGCTATGATTCTATGATTTGTGAAATTTTAAGCACACACCAGTCTTGGGGTTTACCCCTTACTCTCATGGAATACTGCTGATGTGCCCTTTCCAAAAGTCTTTGAACTTGAGATAGAAAATTATGTCTGGAAATACTCGAGCGCCTGGCTCCGACAATTGCTTGCATTTCCACACCGTTACACAACCATACTTCTTTTAACCCTTGAGAATTAAAACTAGTTAAGGAATAATGCATCTTACTGCTTTTTATTAACTCTTCTCACTGTGTTTTCACTATCCTCACTTAACCTTTGCTCCCCAAACACCTATTGCTTCTTGAAGTTGGTGATGACTGCCAGTTAGCCAGCTCCTTTCTCACCATTCTCTCAGAAATCACAAGTCTCACTTACCCCCAGGTAAATCAGCAGTAACTTGACTGAAAAATGAATTCTGGTCATTCAAGAAGAAAATCAGTCCTGTTTCCCAGCCGAGCCCAGGCAGGAGGACATAAACTGGGAGTTTGAACTCAAGGAGAAAGAAATAAGATGGACAACGGGTTTCCAGTCCTAAGACTTTCCCCCAAGTAAGTGACGGGAGCAGTATCCTAATGAAGAAAAACAGTATATTATCAAATGCAAATTGTAGTTAATGGTGCATATGGTTCTGCATGCTGATATTGATTATTACAGATTAAGATAAGTTTCAGGATGGGATATAGCTGGTGTATGCAGTGACATCTGCAAATCAGGATTCTCCATGAGGGGATGTGTCAGTAGAGCACCACATGCGCTGCTGGGGTGTGTGGAAGAGGCGCCAGGAGGGAGGAAGGAAATAGGAACCAGTTCAGGAAATGCTCCTTAAAGGAATGAGCAGAGGAGGGGAGAAGGAGCAGGGAATGATTCTGAGGATGGGGGGAGAGAGAGCAATGAATATGAGGGGTGGTAAGACGAATGGACTAGAGCACATGAAGGTGCGCTGAGAGCTGAGCCAGGATGAACCGCAACCTCACAGCAGATGCTGTTTTCTTTAAAAAGTGGAAAATATATTTGAAATCATCAAAATAGTGTTATTAAGGCATGTCACACCCCAGAGACCACCGGGGCTTGGGATGTCCCAGGGAGAGCAGAGAGGAGGGCACATGCCCACAAGACCTGCACAGGCAGGTTAATTAGTCTGGGGGGTAAAAAAGACCTCAGTGCTGTTCAAAGTTACAGGCACAGGTCCAATGCAGAGATATTTTCTTCCTTCCCTCATTACACCTTTCATTATCACATTTTATGCAATTATATGTATGTGTATCTTTTTTGCTAGAAAGAGATAAAGCTGCTGGTGTGAATTTAAGCATGATCTGTAAAACTCATCAAAACTTTAGGGTTTGAGGGATTTTAGTTCTTGGTTTGGGCCAGAACACAGAAATTGTATTTGTATAACGAATTACTCATTGAATAAACCACAGAACATGGGAAAATTGTAAGAACAGTGGATCTTGGCAACTACCAGATCAAATGAGTTTCAATAAAACCATATTCAACCAGTGCTCAAGGCCAGGTTGGACAAAGCCTTGGGTGAGATGGTTTAGTGTGAGGTGTCCCTGCCCATGGCAGGGGGTTGGAACTGGATGATCTTGAGGTCCTTTCCAACCCTAACTATTCTGTGATTCTATGTTTCTATATGCAGAGTCCAAAGGTTTATGCATTCCTCTATGTAGATGAATCTGCTAAACAGTTTTAAAAGCTTTCCTCTAGGTATTAATTTCAGTGTACACATCAACTTCTTTTTTCCTTATTTATTGCATAACCCAATGATTTCTGCTGGGGATTCCCCTCATAACCTGTATGCACAGCACCAGGAGGTGCAGCAGCTCTTTGAACCCCAAGAACCTTGCAATGTTCTGAGTGCGATTTACGTTCACAGACTGACTACTACAGGTAGTCACTTGTAGTAGTCACCACTACAAATGGCTGTAACTCTGGATCCAGCCTGTCTCTGAACATGACATCAAACCACCAGGACCCTCAAAAGGGTTCAACCTGATCCAGACGTCAAACCACTCAATTCAGGAATGATGGGGAAAACGGCAGTAGCTCCTACGTGTAGTTTAGAAGAGAGGAAGAAGGTTGCAGCACTGTCTCCAAGGGGTAGGCGGTGCATGCAATAAAATGCTATGCCTTCTTCAGCAAGAAACCTCCTTGGAAAGCACAAGACCCTGCAAGCTCAAGTTTCAGGAGTCCAGACAAGCAAAAGGCTTAATAGATGTAATTATGTGGGGTTTCTGCAAGGCAGTGGTGTGTGTACTTTCACACAGCCATCAGCCCTCCCACCACCCAGCTCAGTGTACCTTTGGAATTCAAACGTGCTTCAGCTGGATGGACATTGGAGGAAGGAAGGCTCAGTCAGCACTACAGTGCACATGGCTTGCAAAGCTTTTCTTGTGACTGGCTTGGTACTAATTTGTCAAGAGAACAAAGCAGGTCAGGCAGGGGGAAGAGTAAGTTCCCCCTCAAGAAAGAAGGAAAATCTCAGCTTTGACTATGTCTGATGGGTTTGTCTGGATGTCCTGAAAGCACCATTTGGGGATACCAATGCCACATGTCTCACAGAAAGGAGCCAAGCCCGCCAGGTGACCCTCAGTGCTTTGGAAACCAAGTCATGATTTGGCCTTTGGTGACCAAGTCCTGACAGTCCATTCTATACCTGTCCCCGACATATCATGATGATTTAAGCACCAAACTCAGCCACATAATTAGCAGAAGAAACTGAGGGCTTCTGCTGTAAGCCTATGATTAAATTAGCCATTTATGGATTTCTGAAAGAAAGGAGACTAAAATGTTTTATAGTGTAGTTAAAAGAACCAGAGAATGATTCCCTCATGTTGAACATTTCCTAATGTCAGAAGCAGGGTGGATGACATAGAAATCATAAATCCAGTTGAGAAGTGTTAAAAATCACTTTAGTCTGCCAGCTTACTAGAAATTCAATAAAATGGTATGGGAGAATTTATTTGTGTATGTGCAATAAGTAAGGGTGAAATTAAACCAGTGGAGGTGTCCATGTGCAACACACGCACTACAGGGTGAGGTTTTACACCACCCGTGTGTCACAAACAGGGTAGGAAAGGGATTCATAGAATCATAGCATCCCAGCCTGGTTTGGGTTGGAAGGGACCTTAAAGCTCACCCAGCTCCAACCCCTGCCACGGGCAGGGACCCCTTCCACTGGAGCAGCTTGCTCCAAGCCCCTGTGTCCAACCTGGCCTTGAGCACTGCCAGGGATGGGGCAGCCACAGCTTCTCTGGGCACCCTGTGCCAGCGCCTCAGCACCCTCACAGGGAAGAGCTTCTGCCTAAGAGCTCAGCTCAGTCTCCCCTCGGGCAGGTTCAAGCCATTCCCCTTGGCCTGTCCCTACAGGCCCTTGTCCCAAGCCCCTCTCCAGGTTTCCTGCAGCCCCTTTAGGCACTGGAGCTGCCCTAAGGTCTCCCCTTCAGGAGCCTTCTCTTCTCCAGGCTGAACAAGGCCAGCTTTCTTAGCCTGGCTCCATAGGAGAGCTATGGAAATTCCGGAAACAATCCCAGATGACTGACTGTGGGAGGTGAGAGGGTTGAGGTGGGGTGGCAGGACAGGGGTGGCCTCCCTGGGGCCAATTGTGCTTTCTGGCTGGTGGCCCCATTGCACCCCCATACTAGGGATTGCACTGGTGCTTCCATTGAGGTTGCTATTTATTTTTACAGGTCTCTTTTCTACATCACTTGTTGTGTTTAATGTACATTAACTCACATTTTGCTTGCGTGGAGTGGGACTTCTGAGAGGCATGAAATGACAAAACAGGGCTTTGTTTTCCAGCCAGATTCCCTCCGTGTACGCTCCTCCGGTGTCTGCCTCGGCTTCCAGCTCCATCATCACATCCAACAGAGCCTGGGGCAAAGCTGAAGAAAAACACCCGGCGCATTCAATTTACAAACAGAAATAAACACCTTTTCGGCAGGTTCTACATAATCACTAAACAAAACCAGGGGAGAAAAAAAGAAAAACCACAACAAAAACCACAAAAAACCCACCCTTAACACAGCGTTTCTTATGTAGTTTGTGTGCAGCGGTGACCCTTTATTTTCTTGAGGAAATAACACTATTATGGAAAGATGTCTAGCACTGGGCTCTCGAGCGGCATCGCAATCTCCTTTCTTGTTTCCCGAGGAGCTGGGGCTTCGGCTGCGGGGTCGCACCTCAGCAGATTGCCTGGCTGTGCCCGCACGGTGCCGGCGCGGCTGCTCGGTCCCCCGGCGATGCCGGCTCCATGCCCCCGGACCAAAGCTATTTCGCGGTGCCGGCCGCCGGGATGCGCAACTTCGGCGAGCGCCCGGTGGAGCGGGTGAAAATGAATCAGATATGAAAATGTCTGAAGCAATAAATTAACACACGGCAGGGGGGTGATAGCTTAATCCTTCCTAGTCCAAACAGTACCTGACACCCATTACTGCTACAGGAGGTGGGACACCGTAGCGGTACTGGAGCGAAAATGATCATTCCCAATGGATTTGAGGCATTGCAATAGGTATGTAATGTGATTCTGGGAGGGAACCTGCTTGGGGTTTTATAGTGTTTGTACACGGAATCCAGGTTAACCTGCCAGAGTGCTTCCCTGGGCTTGCTTGTTTTGATTAACCTAGAAAGCGGGTGTTTTAAGTTTAAGCAGAACTTTATTGTTTTAAGCCTTTGTTGAGCGTCTGATACTTGCTCATAATTCATGTTAAGACTAATAATGTATATCTAACACTCACCATAAAGCATTACCATCTTGACTGAATACTTGTATTTCTAGAATGATTAAACAACTAAGACAAAATCATCAGTAGCAGCCAGCATCTAACAGCAAGCATCTTTAGAGCAATTTAATATTGACTGTGGAAAACCATGATACCTGTGTGAAACTGATACACTGGAAGTTTTTAAATGCGTATTTTAATTTAACTGAGGTGTATTTCTGCAATACTTTCTTCCAGGAAAATAACATCAGCCTGGGTTTTAGCATCGATGGCAGATAAACAAAAGTGTTGTTGCCAAGAACTTCATTGCAAAATGAAATGTCCTGGGAAGCATATTTAATTTGCTGCTTTCCCTAATACTAAGCCAAGCTCTCCTTCCAGGTACACCCATGTAAACCTACACTGACTTGAGGTTTTACTAGAAGGCTGGGTTTTCTTATTTTCTGTTGCATATATATTGAAACTAAAGAAATCCATGAGCTCATGGACAAATTGAGAGAGCATTTGGATACTTCTTTCCCATTTCTTCCCCTCCTTGGATGAAATTCAGAAATATGAACGCTAGATGAAAAGGCAGAACTCAGAATCTGAGCACGCTTCATGCATCCCACATTTATCTGCTTGTTGCAACACTAACTTTTCCTTGAAAACAACTAGCTTTGTGATGCCAAGACCTTCTGACTCCTTCAGAAGGACAATAAATAAGTATGATATGAAATACATAGACCTATAATAACGTCACATTCACGTATTGTGGATCAACTGATAGGTTTGGTTATCAGGTTCATTGCAAACAGAACAACCTGCCCATATTACACTGATCTGGGGAGAAAAGGATTTAGCTCCAGTGTCAAAAAAAATACAACATAAAACCATGGTGTGGGCTGAAATACCAGGTTACAACTTTACTTTGACCCAGGTGTGAGATAACCATAACTACACACAACTCTGTCCTCCTGTGTATTAGTGGCACTGATAACTCACAGGCTGTGCAACCCAAAATCACTCTAGAGGCATCTGGGGGCAGAGAGTGGGGATTCAGAGCTTACCAAGCCTGCAGATGTTGGCACTCCTTCTAAAGCTCAAAGTCCACTAGCCTATGGGCCTCCCATGGGTGTTCCTTGCTGATGGTGCAGGGTCAGCTCTGCTCATCTCATTCAGTGCTGAGGGCTGGACTGTGGCTCCGGCGAATGGGACTCATCACATTCCTCCAGATGCTGCTTAAAAAGTGAGTAAAGTGTTAGCAGTAAGCAAATGGTTTCCATCTCTTAAATCATATGGAAAAAATATGGGAGTGTGAACATTTTGACCAACAGTATGTGTGCTTGCCCAGGACAACAGAAGAGGGGTGGATGCTCCATCAGGGCACGCTGCTATGAAAGCACAATTCATCTCCCAGTGATGGACACTTTAGAGCAGTGTTTCTCAATTGTTTAAAGTTGAAAAAGCATCCAATCCTTTTGAAGAAAACCTACAGATCACCTTGGAAAGTGTCACCACAACCGCCTCCCTCTGCAGTCCAGGGGTAAAACTGTGTGCTCACTGCATCTCTCTGCTGCCTTTTGGCTTTTTTGTATGTGTGAGAGTGCATGTGCACGTTTGGTCACCCTGACAGAATCCCAGATCACTTCTCAATGCCATATGGCTCACTGGTAGCTCCAGAACCATGAGAAAATAGAAATAGGCTGCAGTACTGAAAAAATTAGGCATGTCCAAATTTATACTGAACGAAATATCAGGCATTACAGACTTGATTCCTCACCTCTTTGCAGCACGTACAGAGTGGTTTGCACTTATGAAAATCTAGACCAAACTCGACATTAATGCTGTGTCTCTGACAAGGTAGTTTTATATACTCAATTACCACTGCATTATCTTTCATCTCTACTATATGTGAAAACAGTAAGAACCAAATATATTTCACTTACAGTTTCTTCATTCAAAAGAGTTTGCTTTTGTCTTCCTTTATCCTATTCACTGACAGAAAACTTCATGAATTAACTGTCTCGCGGTATAACTCATGCATGGAAATCCAATATAACCTCTTGGCTATAAGCAGCAATACTTCGCTTATCGTACACTAAAAGAATTTTTACTATTTAATTAAGATTTGTTTGCTTAATTTTTTTCAGGCAGTTCAGGATGTTGCTATTCTGTCATGTGGCTGGGAAAATCGTGATGTATACACCGTATAAAAGTGCCAAAATAAGAAATGTTAGACTGCAGTGTCTGTGGTAGTAAATCTTTTTTGTAATCCTAACTTCATATTTCCATTGAATTGTTCCTCTCCAGCTCTGCAGACAGTTGAAGTATTTGAGTATAGCCACATATGCTTTGCTGCTGCTAACAGCCTAAAGTTAGTAATCCGGAGGCACACATACAGCACAGAGTATGCTGTTGGCACTCCTCAGGCTGCAAAATATTACAGCACACCTTATATAGTGCTTGCTTTCGAAATTTCCTTTGCACTTTGTTTACTATATATTCCAATAGTGTAATATTAAACAAAAACAGTGTGTCCTGTGCCAGAATGATTGATTACTACACCGTGGCAAGGTCACCTCCTAGGAACAGGCTGAGTGCAGTAAGGGCTGTCTGACTCATACAGTTAACACTATATCCGCATTGTATGAATGTCACCAGCAATCCAGTGATTTATTGCTTGGAAGGCTCTGTTCAATTTTTTCTGCCTGACCAAATTGCACATTTTCTAGAAAAAGAAGCAAAAATATTTCAGCACATGGATTACCCCAAGTCCTCATTTCTCCCACTAGGTTCAACGAGTCTTTTCAAAGATGCTGATCATCAAAACCTCATATTTTTCACTTTTTTTCCACTCTCTTCTGCCAGATATTTGGCAAAAATGATAATTACACTAATGAAAAGGTGCAGCAGAAGATTAAGGGGGTTTTAATCAGATTTTGGTAACATCTGTGGGCCAGGAATAAGGGCAGCTGTATGTTCTGTTTCTTAATTTTAGTAAGATTTACTCTGGGTATAAAACGTTAGCCTCAGGCAAAATTTAACTGGTTTAGAAGAAAAGAAATGATAGTCTTACTGAAACTACCTAACTCAAACTGTTTGAAAACAGTGACTGAGATTAATCCCTTTCTTTCTAAGAAATTCTTACTTTCTGTCAGAGAAGATATAATTATAGATTGAGAGAAATTACTTTCAAAATTAACATTCCAGCAGATCCCAACATAATAGATACATTCATTCCTCGTGTATCTGCATGGAAATCAAAGGAAATACATCATGTTTGGATCCAGGCTTTTATTTTTAGAACATGCAGCACATTGGCTCGCTCGCACCTTGTGCACAGAGGGAGAGATGTAACACAGCCCCGCATCCAGCCAGGAAACCAGGATGGGGGTCTGGTAACCTCGGCTCAGTTTTGGGCTCTGCAAACCCGGGGTCAGCAAAAGGGGATGGGGTTTGGGAATGCGTTTAGGTACTTATAAATCCAGGCTCATGGAGTAAAGGGGAATGATGCAGCGTTTTCAAAAATCACCTTTTTCTGTAGGCATCTGCATCTTTAGGTGCTTTTTCCATACCTTTAAAAATCTGCTTTTTGTTTCTCTTTCCATCTCACACCACCCTTGTATCATTAGGCCTTGCAGGGAAAAATAAAATTAATAGAAAATCTGGGGTTAATACAATCCTTTATCTCAAAGAACAGTAAAAAATAGCTAGGTAATGTATCTTAACAAACACTACATAATGCATCAATTAATGCTGCATCTAGCGAACTGTATCTGATGCAAGAACTGAGATATGTCAGGTCTCCTGAACCCGTTACAATTACTCTGCTTTTTCTATTATGACAATAAGCGTATCTGTGCAATGAAACTCCCATTACCTACCTGCCCTTCAAAGTGCTCTCTGAGCATCAGCTCAGAGACCACAATTTAGGAAGCAACGACTGGAACCATCCTGAGACATTAAAGAGTGTCTTCCAGCTCTTTTAGTGCAGTTTTCATACCGGGACCAACATTTTGCCCATCAATCTTTTGCTGTTCTTGTTTATACTTATGGATTAATCAATATTATAATTTTAAATGGGAAAGAAAATTAATTTGGGGTGAAAGAGAGCAAGGATCTAAGCACAGGTGGGTATGCCATACCTTTGGTTTATTAAGTCCAAAAATGTTCCGGCTCAACAAGGATGAGTTCATTGATTCAGTTCACTCCAATGAAAGAAACAGAAGGAAGTGCAATGACACAAAGCAAAAGTCAGCTGTACGAGCTCAACAAACCCAAAACGCCCACAAAAGAGGGTGGATTGCTGAGCCACCACGCCACAGTGCTGCTGCCAGGAGCTAATTCTGCAGCAGCTCCATTACCACCTGCACGTGACTTCAGTCATACTTCATCTTCTAATTGATATCTGCCATTGCCTCATAACTAACGATGACTAATGGTAATATCTAGAAAGACAAATAAAAGCTAATGCAAAACCATACTGTGGTGTGGTTCCCTTTGGAAAGCTCTCGGGCCATTAAGAAGCAATTCGAAGTGGAGATTGATGTGCCCTGGGGGTTGCTCCCAGGGATGCAGTGCGTCTCCAAAGCCCCGGGGCTGGGCTGCTCTGCAGGAGGGCACACTCTCCAACCCTTTCCAGCGGTACCAGCCACCGCAACACTGGAGCACACCAGGCCACAGTACTTCTCTGGCTCTGCTGAATGCAAACTTAGCCCAGCATCACCAGGATGCATTCACCGCCGTGCTCCAGGAAGGCAGCATCATGCAGCAAAGGCACATTGCTTTCTCTGGTCTGTTTTATTTGCGGTTGTTTATCCACCAGGCTCTGTGCCACAGTGCGACGTCTTGGATGCAAAGTATTAAGGAATTAAATCCCCAAGTGCTATAGACAGGCAGTGACAATAAACAGCTTGTTTTCAACAGGTAGCACCTTGTACACACAAAACCAGACTCTGTTTATAACAGTGCAATGGCTTGATTAAACATGATGATTTTTCATGAGAGTCATCCATACGGATTCGGAAAAGTTATGTTCTTTTAATTACAAAGTTTATGTCACCCAGTGCAATTTTAATGTAATGAAACATTAAACTGGACCTTGTGCTTGATGTAAGATAAAATTATTCATTGAATATTAGACCACTAGGCCACCTACTGTTCTTTTACAAATGGTTGAACTATCACGGGGTTACAGAACTTAACATGTAAATTGCAGCAGAAGTTATAATTTCTGTTGCAAATCCCAAAAGACTGTCATTTAAGTCAAATATATGAGTGAAATTTTGCCTCTGTGCTGTAATAATGCAGGGAAAATGACCAAAATCTGAACATATCTAAAGTACTTATTATCCCAATAATAATGCACTTTTAGTTATTTAATCAAGAGCCTTAAAAAATATTAATAGCAAGTTCTTCTTATAAAAATGGAGTTTTAAACACTGGCATTTAATTTTAGGGATAGCAATACTTGATCTAGCCCATTAGTGAGATCTTTTGTAAAGCCAAGCAGCCTGTGCATTTCAGAGCAATTCCTGCCTGTCTTTGAGTTCATTACTCTCACATAAGCGAGAACAGCTTTATAGAATAATCTTTCTTAAAGTGAATTTAATATTTAACTGCACACTGAAAATCTTGGGTAAGTTCACTCAGATTAGAAAAATCAGGGACCGAAATCCCCACGCAGAGCAGATTTGCATGGATCCTGCTCAGAAGCCTGTTAAAATCCACGGGATCGTTTCCCTTCATCCCCAAAGCCTTCGGATCGGGTGTATAAATAGGAGAGGGCAGTTGCAGGGAAATTATTCGCAGTGCCTGAGCTTGCTTCCCAGCCGCTGCCGAAGAGGAATCTGAGCAGTGACTGTGCATCACCCTGAATCTGTAATAATAGCACCTTTCCTGTCACTCTTTGTCCCTTCATTTTTAAACGCGATTGGGTCAGGAGCAGGCAATTTACATTTTTATATAATCTTTGCTCAGGTGATTCAGCCGCTCTGACGTTTTAGCATTTTGTGTGCAGCTTCGGGTTTCACCTCCCCTCCTCTTGCATTTCCATACGATGGGGGTCTGCCATCCTCGCAGCTGATACAGATCTATTTAGCTTCTCCCCCTTGCCATACCTGCAGCCTGTAGCAGGTTGTCAGGGAATGAATTTTCATTTTCTCCCCCGTGAGTCCATCACGTGGCTGTCACCAGAATTTGCTCTGTCTGAACTCCTCCATCCCCCTGATTTATGGCTGGTTGATGAGAGGTTGGAGGGCTCTCAGTGCAGCAATAACCTGCACCCTGGTCCGGCACCCATCTAAAGTTAGGATTTCCGATCTAAATATTTAGTCCCGGCGGTACAGCCATCATTTATGAAATTATTAAATAACTTTTCGTCGGACCGCACACCTTTGGGATATTTTTCTAGGTCAATATTCATCAACAGACCCCGAATGTAAAGGTTAAGTGCACATTTCCTCTGCCAAATAAGAATGAATTTCAAACCTGATTGATTCTGGTCATGGAAACCGTAAATACTTACTCCAAATGGTAGATAGGTTACTAAGTCCACTCATTTCCACATCTGATATCGATAATACTCTGCTTCCCCCTTATCAGCCCCTCTCATATTTCACCTGGGCGAGCGGCGCGCGGGGAGCCGGCCGTGCCTGTCGGGGCTGGCTGATGGCCCCTGCCTTCCCCCGCGCCATTCTTCAGTGGTCCTTGAATCTTTCACCCCTGTCACTCCTCTTTCATCATTATCTGAGGTGATCGGTCAGCCCTGTGCCACCACCTGTCTCTTCGATCCGATGCCAACAGTGCTCCAGAAAACTGTCACTCCCGAGCTCCTTCCATTTATAGTGAGTCTCATTAACACCTCTCTTCCCTCTGGCCATGTGCCACTACAATTTAAGATGACTGTTGTTACTAAACACACACACAAAAATATGTTAAAATAGTGTTAAGAGCCTGATTTAAATCTATTAAAGCCTGACAATTTGGAGGTAAAATCTCTCTCTGTGTCTGCACGGGGCTGGGGGGAGTGCGTGTATATTATACATTAATGTATTTATACCTGTATAAATATACACATGCATGTATTCCCCCTCCCGCAGCTTCCCCTCAGCCTCAGCACTGCACCTCGTCTGGGAGCAAACGCTGCTGCTGGCCCCCAGACACAAAGCCCGAGTAAAGAGGATTTATGCCAGGGACATAAAGGCGGCTGCAGGAAGGGAAAGGAGAGGTGGAAGCAGCACTGGAGTGCTCCTGGGGGGAGCTGAGGCCGGGGCAGTCCTGCCCCAGCATCCCTGATCCCCCAAAGCAGCTTAAACATAAGCGTGTGGGCAGCCCTGTGCAGATTAACCCCATGCGCGATGCTGACTCTGTTTCTTTTTACCTTGATTTTTCTGTCTGTGAGCAAGTGGGGATAATAATACCTGGATAATAACAACAGCCCCAGAGAGATTTTTGGGAAGGAGACTGTGAATGTACCCAAGTTACCTTTAGAAACAAAACCTGGTTTTAAGCTTTTAGGCACCAAGGATGCTTTAATGACTGAAATGATAACAGGAGTGTGGACAACCCCCGAGCTCTGTGGGTAAGTGGTAAATATTTGCCACTCTGTTTATGTAATTTCAATCCTCTTCATGAGCTCTAAGAGCACTTTTCCCTTTCACGAGTTTAAAGAGCATTCAGGTGGCTCTTAACTGACAATTTTTTGCATTGCAATACCTTTGTCCTTACAATGAGTCAGGATTTTCTTCCCAACTCTCTTACAGCAGCGCCTGCTTAGAAGGCACCAATGAGAAAAGAATCTGAGTGATGGCAAGAAGTGAAACCAAGGGGTTTCTGCCCTTTTTGGGGCCAGGCCAGCATGAAAAGTGTTTTTCAGAAGCAGATCCCACTGCCAGGGACAAGCAGGGACAGGCCATCACTGCTCACGTGTAGTCCTGTGTCCTTGCAGGTGGATGTCCCTATGGCCACCAGGGCCACTGCTAGCTCTCCTGCTTAAAGCATTGCTGCGGATGCCCTGGAAATACAGGCAGCAAGGCTGGAATGTTGATCTGCTGGAGAGCAGGAGGCTCTACAGAGGGTTCTGGACAGGTTGGATGGGCTGTGGCCAACGGTATGAGGTTCAACAAGCTCAGTGCCAGATTCTGCACTTGAATCACAACAACCTCATGCCTGGGGAAGAGTGGCTGGAAAGCTGCTCAGAAGAAGAGGACCTGGGGGTGTTGATTGATGGAGCTGAACATGAGCAGCTTGTGCCCAGGCAGCCAGGAAGCCCCCAGCGTCCTGGCCTGGCTCAGCACCAGTGCGGCAGCAGGACCAGGGCAGGGATTGTGCCCCTTCACTGGGCACTGGTGAGGCCGCCCCTCGAATCCTGTGCTCAGCTCTGGGCCCCTCACTCCAAGAGAGACATTGAGGGGCTGGAGCGGGGCCAGAGAAGGGAATGGAGCTGGGGCAGGGCCTGGAGCACAGGGATGGGGAGAGGCTGAGGGACCTGGGGGGTTCAGATGGAGAAGACAAGGCTCAGAGGGGACCTGGTTGCTCCCTACAACTGCCTGACAGGAGGATGGAGAGATGTGTGGGTCAGTTTCTTCTCTCAGGTAACAAATGAAAGGACAACAGGAAACAGCCTCAAGCTGCACCGGGGAGGTTTAGACTGGATATTAGGAAAAATGTCTTCACGAAAAAGGTTGTAGAACACTGGTACAGGCTGCCCAGGGCAGTGGTGGCATCACCATCCCTGGAGGTATTTAAAAATGAGTAGATATGGCACTTAGTGACATGGTTTAGTGGTGGACTTGGCAGTGCTGGGGAACAGTTGGACTCAATGATCTTAAAGGTCTTTTCCAACCTAAACAATTCTATGATTCTATGACATAACCACAGACTTCTTCAGAAAGACCTGGTGCTTACAACTGAGTGCCTGCATAAGCCTTGACAAGGTCTGGGGCTTAAGGAGATTTCAGAGCTCACAAGTTTGTTCTACTGAGAATACAGCATTCAGAAAGCTTAAATTCAGTGGGGTGGTAGCAGAGACCTGTGTGTGGTCACCTGCTCCCACGGGGCAATGGGCACACAAGCTGGGTTTTGCACTCTGGCACAGTTTTAGTGGTCCTTTTTGAAAATATAGCCTAAAATGTTGATGTTTCTTAGGAAAATTCTGTATAAAAACCAAGCAATGGGAACAATTTTATCTTTTTCTGAAGTCTCAGCACACATAACAAGCATAAACATGCATAGCAGTTTGCCAACTTAAAAATAAAGTGTTTTGATTGTGTTGGATTCAACCCAAAACCTCAGGTTTGGCCACCCCAAACTCAGAAAATACAAGCACCAGAATTTAGAGCTTAAGCCAAATTTTGCTACTGGTTCTTGTTTTAATGCTGAGCAACGCTTTAATAATGAGCCCACTCTTGGACACCTGAAAGGCAGCTGGACTTCAAACATGAAGGCTCCTCTCCAGCAGGCAGCTGCCTGCAAGCAGAGGGGCTGCCTATACAGAGCTCCCTGTAGATTAAGGTCTCAGTGAGAGAAGGGCAAGAAGAACCAGAAGGCAAGGAGAAGACAATCTTTTATTCCTTGTTTTTCCTCTGCAATTTAGAAGCAGCACATATTTATTTATTTATTAATCTATAAAACATTTACATACAGATTGAGACCTCGAATGCCAAGGCTGAGTGTGGAGTGAATTGGTTTTTGCCAAGTTACACACTGTGGAAAATAAACCTTTGTAACAGAAGCACTCCTATGAGCTGCTGCATGAACGGGGCTGCTATAGCAGCATCTTCCAAGCAGGCTCCTGCTTTTTCCGAGCCGTATTCCCAATTTTTAGGTGCTCTTTTCCTGTACATAGTGTTTCAGTGGGTAAGGTTATATGTAGTGATGCTGCTGATAGTGTAACACTGAGCTCACTCCCTGTGTTCAGGCTAAACCCCTGGAATAAAGCGTTTCCATTACTTGCTATTTAATATCTATCAAAACGTTTCTGAAGCATGGGTTAGGGACAAGCTGTGCCCACAAACTCGGCAAAGCACAATGTGCATACAGTGGATGGAAACAAGAGATGAGTCAAGCCCCAGCTTCCAAAGTAGCACTCACGTAATAAACTTACATTTAATCAACAGACAGATATGTTTTTTCATGTGTTTCTCTGCAAACCATGCAACTCTGCCACCTCTGGTGCCAGTTTTGGTGTCATCCCTGTATTTGCCATGTGAAGCCTCTTGAAAACAGGTTGTGAAGGGTATTGCATCAGTCAAAATAATCTCATTGAGACACTTAAAGTGTGGACATCCAAAGGCATGATTAATTTTTTCTGATTATTTTGCTCTTTTATTTGTATCTTCTTCTACTCCTTTTTTTTTTCTACTTCCTTTCATTAATATTTACTTATTTATATATATAATATATATATACTTATTATTAACTATCTAAAGGTTATGAATAAAAGCAAAAATGTTGTAATGCCTCCATGTTAAACATGCCTTGTACAAAGCTGCAGCATTTCTTGTCCTGGCTATGAACTGACATCTCCAAACTATGCTGTTGCTGCAAGTGATGCAAACACGGACACTCAGGAGATGCAAACGGGAACCCTCAGGAGAGCGGCATGGTCATATGGCACCTTATCTTCCGTTTCTGAGGGTACCATTGCCCATCCATACACCTCTGGCTGTATTATATCATGTGGAATTACAAAACCAACTCTGAATTGAATCCAAGCCTTGCAGACATCACAGTTAGCAATGCTGCTGCACAGGGCTCTCACTGCACCCAATGTTTGGTGATATCTTTTTGTCCTGCCGATGTTGGGAACTGTATTTCTGGTCCTGAAGTCTGCTTTCAGCATTATTGATCCTGCAATCTTGTCCTGTGACCTGGAACATGTCTGTCAACAGCGTTTCTTCCTCTTACAATGTCCAAAGTTACAAGGGAAAGTTACTGCCATGAGCTCGGGGAGAAGTCGTGCCTTATGGTTACTGCAGTGCATTAAAGTGCATTAGATTTGTCCATTTGCCAATCATCACATATTTACTTTTGTGGCGTTAAGTAACCTAAAGGCAGCGACTGCAGATTGACTGTCAGGCTCCCGATACCTCCTTAGTTTCCTTGGAGCAGCACGGGCATTGCGCTGTTAGCGTGGAAGACCCAGGCATGGCACAGCACCGCTGCCCAAGCTCAGCCCAGCCTCCTCTATTGCTGACCTTGCCACTAAGGTCTGCTCCAACAGAAGTGACGTAAAAGAAAATGGCTTAAATATGCTTATGCATATTTTGATAAGCATAAAAAATGCTTTGAGCTTTATGTCGGCATTCATCCCAGTGCTACGTGTCAAATCATGAACGTCAGGTTTACTATTTATTATTCTTTTCCTTCCATCCTACATGCTTCATTTTCCACCTTAAAAGTAACTGACACCAATAGAAAAACCTGTGATGGTTAAGAAGCTATTGCACTGTTTATGTGTCTTATCCTGTTCTTGGTTTTCCCCTCTCCAGCACCTGTATCCTTTTGTCCAATATGCAGGTTTGATGTCATTCGGAAGTAAGGCTCTGCTTTCACTATTGACATTCACAACATGTAATGCACTGAGATCCTCACTCCCAGTACCAGAAGTACAAATAGCATCCAAAGGCAAGCAAATAGGCAGGCACTTTTCTCACATTTCTTTTACTTATTTTTTTTCCAAATACATAAAAATGAAGGCTAAAATTGCAAGCATACATCATTCTTCAGCAAGCAAGGAAGGAGCAGCAGCAGTATTCAAAGATGGTAATTTTAATTAGGCATTTCTCTTTCAAAGAGTTTATTTATTAACCAAGTTTTTAAGTGGCTTCTAATTGCATATGGCATGTTCCAGGTGTATCTCAGTCCAGAATGAGTTTGAAATCCTGGCCTTGCCTTTATTTGGATCAAAAACCTCACCTAAAATCTGTCCTTACATAGTCTGTGAATAGAATTTTTAAAAGAAAATAGAATCCACATTTACATTCTCTGGCCAAATCGTCACCAGATGATCGTCACATACCAAAAGTAAGCTCTCCTTAAATACAAATGAACACAAAGAGGATGGCATGAGGAGCAAACTCCAGCACTCCCATGAGTGTTCATGCTTCTCAGTGTTTTGAGACCAAACAAGGCTTAGGTGAAGGTATCTCCCTGCTTCTACAAACTCAAAGGTTTTAGATGAAAACAAAGGAAAAAGATTATTCTGTCTCAGAATCACCTGCTATCACAGGTCAACAGGTTTCATGTCTGTTGGCATGCCAGATTTGTACAGTCCCTCATATTTAGCTATAGAGGTTGCCGACGTGCAGTGAGAATAATCAAATACAATTAATGTATTTCATTAAATGGGTCATCAAGACTTTTTTCTGTAATTTCAAAGAAGGGAATTTTCGATAAACATTTATTTCTTGCTTAGTGCAATCAAATCTTAAGTCCAACTGTACTACAGGTAGGTATCAGCAACAGCAGTAAATAACAATAATAATACTCTCCAAGCAGCAGCAAGATCTCACTTGTCTTGACAAAAAATGCTTATGCCGACCATAGCTCACCTATGGACCCTGAATTTATGGGAAATCGGGCATGTGAGAGTTTCACAGCTCCTGGTATATGCAGATGCACAAGCCCCATTCACCACACCAAAGGTCCAAAGAAGATTCATAGGGTTTCCTTTTCTTTTGTATTCTTTTCAAATCAGGGGGTCAGCAATGAAAGTGGGTCAAAAAAGCCAATTCAGAGCCCAGATTTTTGCAGTTTGCCACTGTCTATCTCAGTCTAAAGTGCATTGGGTCTCCATCCAACTGGGCCTACAAACAAGGCTTCCAGGAGGTGTTTAGGGAGCTTCAGGGTTGGGAGAAAAAGAGATGATGTTTCAAACATGTAGCTCTAATTGGAAATCTGGAAGCCACACAGCTAATAGTACCATAACGTTATCCATAGGCGTCCACGGGTGCCATGCACACCAGGATGTTGGGGGCGAGTAGCTTCAGTCTTCATTTGGCCTTTCCTGCAGCTTCCACCCAAGTCCCTGCTCCAACTGCGGTCCCTCATCCCTGCGTTGGAGCCTCTGACCTGCTGATTTGTTTATTTGTGCTGTTGATTCGCCCATCTGCTAATGTTTGTTTTGTCAGTTGTTTACTTCACGTTAATGTTTCTTTGATTTTATTGTGGAGCACTATGAGGTCTTAAATGATATGGGCATGTATAAAAATAAATGATGGTTATTTATCATTATTGCACTTGGCCAGGCCTTTAGCTCACTAAAGATACTGCTGTCTTTGGGGGCCTCTGAGACTTTACTTTCAGTCTTGGGGAGATTTCCAGTTTCTAGGGTACATCCCTAATAATGAGCTGCCTAAGAATACTGTGATCCTGGTTTTCCTGAGTATATGATGAAATGCGTTAACAATGACAGGTAGAAGCAACCTATCCTCCTAAATCCTATTTTCCAATGAGCATTAGACTCTTTTTACCATTTTACCTATTCTAAAAACCAAAAAGTAAATACACATGAAATGTATGAAGGACTTGTAGAGATTCAAGCTGTCCCCAGCTAAAGTGGGAAATAACAGCATGGGTTAAAGAGGAGGGAATACAGTAAGTAAAGGACCTGCCTAGCACAGGGAAAGGGAAGAAGGTTAACCAAGTTAATCTTCCCCTATTTCCTCCACTCCTCACACAAGGCCTCCAGGCTGAACCATCATTAGGAACCATATAATTGACTCATCCACAGGATTTCCTTTTTGTGTTCTGAATTATGGCAGATTTTCCACATTCTTCTCTTTTATTTCTTTTTTTAGTTTTAAACATTTGAAGCATTAAAACAGCAGGAATCCTTCATCTACAGGTAGAAGATTTGTCCTATTAGTGAGAACACAGAGCCATTTCTAATTCAGGACACTGTTACCACATATTCCCCAGCACCATTAAAATCTGCTGATTAACCAATGGACCAATGGATCTCCGTGTGCTATACAGCTGTCACATCAGATGTTTTCTCTGCTACAATTGGTGTGTAATTTTGCTGGGTTTAAGTGCAGAAGAGGGGAATTTCCTTGTGATGGTACAAATAATTCATCATGGGCTATGGCTCAAGATTGTTATGAGGGAAAGAAATATCTCACAGTTATACTGTAGTTCATCGTACACCTGACAAGAGAGTGGTTGGCACATACAGTGGAAGCCTGATAAAATGTTTTAAAATCAGACACCGAAAAAAGAATTGCAAAAGAAATTCTTCTTCAAAATCATTTTGTGCTGAATTATTTCTTTTTACTTGAAAGCCCTGTTAATATACAGGACGCGTAGCAGGACTGCTATTAAATGTGTGCAAAAAACCAGCATAATCACTCATTTCATAGAAAGACGGCTTCTTTTTTTGTTGTTTTGTTTTCCAAACTGATTTTAAAACCAGAGAGAAGCGTGTCCTATAGCAAACAGTATAAAACAAATGTTGCTAGCTTTGCTTCATTATGTGGTACATTGTCGTTTTATGCATGTACGCTGTGTGAACAAGAGGGTTAAAAGTTAAACAGTAGCCTAGGGCTAGCACACTTGCAAGCTGAACAGGTACAAAATAGGCTTTTGTTGCTTTCAAACTATTACTGTATGTCTTTAGCAGAAAATAACAGAACGGGCATCTGTGTGCAAAAATGTATTTCCTTACTGTTCCAGGTATTGGGAAATGGGACTATTTTAATGGCTGAAATGCCCATATGGCCTTTAATCCAAAGTCATAAATTTGTCAGTGTCTGAAGCTGGCAGGATATCATTCCTAATGAGGCCAGTTTTTAGGACTTTGTATATCAAGAGGACCATCTGAGAGTGAGGTGGAAAGTCACCTCACGTGAATCTGGGGGTACGTTATTGGTAAATCATTAAAGGGAAATAAAAGAGAGAGCCGTGATGAGAGTGTCATTGCAATTTCATGTAAAGTAATGAGGAAATAGTGAAACACGGCAAGCTTAGGTTATTCTATATTTCATAAAATGATAAATAACTACTAGTCATGTTTGTGTATAATGAATTACAATCCAGCTACATTTACCTTAGTAACATTTTACAGAGGTTGTATTTTACTCCCAACTACCAATTATGTCATCATCCTGGCATTTACCTGGACGTAATGATACACAGCAAACCCATTCTTGTAACATAATTCATTGCTTAAAAGTGTTTGTAAAGCCATACGGCATCCTATATACTCATAACGACTTGGATATTGCTATTAAATTTTACAGATTAAAGTTTACTAAATCTTAAAGTCTTGCGCCGGTTCCAATATTTCTTATTAATCCTAAAGGAAAAGATGCTCAGCTATTTAAATGTCAAAAACTAGGCAACCCTCTTTACAAATAAAAGGAAACAACCCAAGCCAGAGATGGGGCACTTACTAAACAAAGACACACAGCAGCATAACTAACCCTGCAACTTCAATACTAAGCTGTACACCGATTTTAAAGGTTCATTTGGCCCATGGTGGGCAGTTCCTTGCACCATCATTGTTGTTTTTATGTAAAACAGGCTAGGAAAGGCACAGACACTTCCCAGCATCTCAGTGCAGGTTTCATTTCTGCAGAACTCCAAACCTCAGTCAGAAATATCTACTGTAACGTTAACTCACATTTATTCAATTTAATTTCAGTTTGAGAAGGATAGCGTATAGATCTTTTTATAAGCTTGTAAGGTCACCAAATTTAAATTAAAGTGACCTCTTTTAAAGCACATTACTAAAAGTACTATGTGGAGGGAAATTTAATATGAATGGTTAAAATGCATGGAATTCAGATTTTACTGTCAAACAGCTCAATTAAACAAATTGAATTTTTAAGCAACAAAAGGGAATTGAATCAAATTAGAAACAGAGTGGGATCTGAAATGTGGACATTTATGAGTGATAGTCACAGGGCCCTCCAGCAGTGAGTTTTCTTTATTTGTTGCCTCAGCAGTTAGAGGGGTTGGCAGGCTGCAACACAAAAGGATAAAAATGTTCACCATTGAAACACAGTTTTTGGCTCCCAATAAATCATCTGTCACTTCATCACAGCCCAGCAGATAATGAGCAATAAAGTTTTCACACTCAGGCAATGAGGAAGCAGACACAAGAAATACAGCTAAAGCTGCTGCCTTTCTTTTCTGTAAATGCAAGGTGCTTCGTATAATAAATGACCCCTGGATTTCTGGAAAAGAATAATTCCAGCCACAGTAAAATAAACCATTTGATGCACTAAAAAAAAGCAAAATCTAATAACATTACTTAGTTCCTTTAATGAAAGAAATAATCACATTATATATATGAGCTACAGCCATCTATAACAGGAAGAGATTCCAGGGTATTACCTCTGAAGTTGTCTCTCTACTGCCAGCAAAGCACATTGCTGAAAATACAATAAAGCTGCACAATAATTCGAAGTGTGATTGTTTGCAGAGATTCAGGAGACATTTGTGTTTGGTGCCCGATCCTGTGTGGTTTTCTCAGCTGTACCTTGCAAGGCAAATGCCCAGCACATCCCTGGGGAGATGCTGGAGCATGAAGGACTTCCAAGGGTGTCCCAGCATGAAGATGCAATACCATCAGGCCAAATTAATTGCAAGTAGGACTTAAAATTAATTAGCGTATTATTTTTAACAGTGTTTTACCTTACTCTGATACCTTCTAAAATATTCATGTTTAGTGAATATTTTGCTGTTGCTATGCCACAACCCCATGAAAAACTGTTGCTTGTAAGTTCACAATCACTTCTTTTGGGGTTTTAATCTGAAGTTTGAACCCAGTTCAGCTTTACTGGTAGTGCTAAGTGTGCTCACAATTCAGATTTCATATCAAAGACATTTCAGCAAGCGTGTCTGGGATGGCTATGTACAAAGAAAGTCTAGTTCACATGCAAAATGCATGAGTCAAAAAGTAACAATGCAGTCCGTAGCCCACATAAAGCATATCATACGTTGATTCATATTTTCACTTTATATCAGCATTTGAAGGCACATGAAGTAAAATAAAATCAGATATTCTTGTCATATGCAAATGACAAAATATTTGCATAATATGTCAAGGTAGAAAAATGCAAATAAACTTTGGTAAAGTCTGTGTTTTTGTCATTCTCTTATATAGCTCATTAGCAACTTGAAAGGGAATTGAAAGCTTCTTTTTTCTGAACTGTATGTCAGCTAAAAAAGGCATTGGAACCTGCTCATTTCTACACCACATTAAGATGAACAATTAACATACCCATTTATTGAACTGCTTACACCGATCCATAGCCATAAAGATTGTTTATCAGCTTCCGAAGTTGAGTATGAAGATTTAGTCCTGTTAGAATAAAGGTCACACAAATGTAAATGAAAAAGGCCATATTCTGTTATTGGGATGGTGTAAATCCAAGCAAGCATCCCTGAGATAAATAGAACCTTAGATACACTTTATAAGCAGAACCAGTATCCAGAAAGCTGCACAGATGGACCTTCGCGATGACAAACACCTGAAAAGGTTTTTCAGTAGCTCAAAGCCTGTCTTAGTTCATTACAATGTCTTAATATTCTGTGTGAAGGTTTATACTGTATTCTTTTATAATATTAAGGATGTATTATTTATATCTACTGTAGCCATGCCATAGAATACATGAGTAGAGTTTGTTTAGCAACAGAGTGAAAAAATATTTGCTACAGGGGCAGTCTGGCAATATTGCTTGTTAAGGCATGCTATTTGTAAGCAAATTTATATGAAAAGTATGCAATGTCTAATACTAAACTACTCCAGCCCCAGACTGAAGGGTGATTTTACAAACGTCCTGCAGCACTCAATCATTCCTTCATTTTAATGTCTTTATTTTATGATTTTGTTGATGAAATACTACTTACCCAGTGCTCAAAATTCCTTTTAGGCTGCAGGCACTGGCTAGTTGACACGGCAAGCCATATTTTACAGCTATATATTTCAGCTTTCTCTGTCCAAGTTGGAGGACACAGTAGCCAAGATGGTTTTTCATAGTAGAAATATATTTTCATATTTATTTATTGATTTGACTAATGTATCTATTTTTCAATTCACATGCTTATGTTTCAATCCATTAAAGTGATTCATGGTCAAATAATATGTTATTGCAAGTACAAAGAGGAGATAAAACCACTGTACACTGGTTATAACACAGGAATAAAAATAATAAAAATCCATTGCATGATTAAATATAGTTTTTAATCCCCAAATGATCAAGTGTAAACTGATGTTTTTAATTATTTTTCTTTAAAATAAGTTGGGTTTTTTTCTCATGTAAAATGCAATTACCGATTAAATAAGTTCTCAGGAATAAATATTCTTACCCAACTGAAGGGCTCAGTGGAAACCTAACATAAAGCATCGAATTACTATGAAAATATAAAACTTAAAAGGCTTTTAATTAGTTAAAATGAGAAGTAAATGGCGACTGGTAAAGGAATGCTGTGTCTGTCACCTCCAGGTCGGGGCTGGAATAAAGCCTGGCTTGGTGGTGGCCTGAAACAGCAGCTGGTGACTGCTCCGTATCACACCAGAAATTACTGGGCTTGGTCCAGCTTTATGGAGACAATCAAAAATGTCCATAAGAAGCCAAAGAAGCCCACCCATGTGGAGGAGCAACTCCCAGCCCCAGCCATGGGATGTCTCCAGCCTCCAGTGCAGAGACCACCCTCGCCCTTGCACTACTGTGAGCTTTTTCCTTGCTGTTTCTCTTCCCCTCACCCAAAAAAAAAGTCTGCCTTTTTCTCCTGTCCTTGCCTCCTGAATGAAGAAACTTCATGGCAGGCAAAGCCAATGCCAGAAGAGGCCTTGAGGGCTAGCTGGTGAGCGATGCTGCCTCTTCAAACAGAGGTGAGCACGCCTGCTGCCCAGGCACAGGAGCCTGGCTCAGCTGCGGGATCATCTGCAACAGGAACATGAATTTCTCATGTCGGGGTCAGGAGGACAAACCCGTACTGAGGACATGTTCTGCTCAGCCGCCCGCTGCAGCCTGAAGAACGCAGCCACCGCAGGGTTTCATGCTCGGAAAGGATCATTTATTCATGAACGTGAACCTTCTTCAGAGCTAGGAAATGTTTTGCTTTTTCCAGAGGAAAGCTTATGTGTTTTTCAATCCAATACCTGGAATGAATGTACCAGCATAACTAATGGGTTTCACCCCCTCAAGCCCTGAAAAACAGCATTTATTCCAGATTAAGGCATCTGTGTTGCGGTTGAGGTAGACAGCACTAATGTCACTCATGCCCATCTCTCATGTCCATGTCTTGTAGAGAGTCACTTGCCTATGGGAAAAAATATACAATAAAGCAATGTACCTAAGAGAGGTGTCTGGATCCAGTATCTCTAGAGGTGCATGGACCCAGTATCTCTAGACTTCTATATGAAAATCAAAGCCAAGGACTGAAGGTTTCAGGCACGGAGATGATGCCACCAGAGGGAAAAAACAAAGCTTCGTATTTTCAGAAGAAACTAAGAATTTAGGATGTTCAGAGCTGGAACATCAGAAAGGGGCCTCTGTTACTGAAGGACGTTTGCCCAACAATCACTCAAAACTCTCTGTCTCAAATCCGAGCTTCCAAAAATCTAATTATCTATCAGTAATCACTTCTGGAAATAAAAGTTCCAGATTCCAGGTGGAATAAAAGAAAAGGTAAAAGGAAGTAAAGGAGAGAAAAGGGATTATTTTCATTCTCTTTTCCACAGTGAAAACAGAAGAAAAGCAAAAGCACATCAAATGAGTTTTGGTGAGTTATTTTAGAGGGAGTATGGAGCAAGATGCTGCTAATGGCAAAAACAAAAGGGAACAAAAATCTCCAACAACCTTAAATATCATGAAATGGGGAAGACAGTATGTCTGAGAGAGAGCTGAAACTGTCCTCTATAGAGGACAGAAAAGTAGTCCCACAGAGGAGGAAAATTCAGAGTCCATAATGAACAAGTGGGGTGACATCCTCATTTATCCTCCAACCCTTTTACACTTATTGCAAGGCCCGTGATGGCTCAGTAATTATAGATCAGCCATGGGAAATATCCCCCATGCAGGAGCTGAGGACACTATAGAAATGACTGGGAATGGGGAGGTGGAGGGGGAGCCAGGAGGGCACAGAATTGGAGAGGATGGCAGCACATACCCTGCTCCAAACAGGCTTCCAGAGCCGGCTGAGATTCCCCATTTCATTTCTGCACCCTAACTCTGGGAGAATGAAAAGGTAGTTTAAAGTCACCTTAGCTCCCCTTGGGAAGCAGAAACACAGAAGGCTGTCACTGTGTTGAGGTAGAGCAGCTGAGAGGCTCTGGAGAGAGAGAGCTAAATGAATAGAAACTTGTTAAATGATGTGAGTTAATGAGAGCATTTTGGAATTAACCAGCTTCCATGACTTTAAATAAAACCCCAATGTCATTTTAAATTAGATTTTGTACATTTAAAAAACCATTAGTTATTTATTTATTTTCACAAGGTGCATGGGTGGGAAGATGGAAGCATTAGAATTTAATCTGTTCAACCCACTAGTGGTCAAATACTGGTACTTCTTCTTTGCAGTGACTTTGGAAACGTTGGGACTGTGGCCACAACTGTTTGAGGCAGTGAGGACCTGAAGCTTACATCCAAAAAGGAGAACACAGATAATGGGGCCACCATCCTCTGACCTATAGTATCACACTGGCGAATCCAGTCCTCACCTACAGAGAGGTTTTTGCACAGCAGATTAACACATGATGGCTTGACACCCATGTTGGCACCCTTTCTCAGTGCCACACTATCAGCTGGGACTGGAATGACTGATCTTGGCATGGTTATCACTTGACTGCTCATCATTTTCCTTGTCCTGCCTTTATGGCACTCAGGAGAGGTGAAGTGGCTGTAACTTGCAATTTTTTAATTGTTATTCTTCTTATTTTTAAGGCCAAATTCTTCATAGATAAGGTATCTTAAAAGAAAGCTTCCCACTGCCAATGAGGGGAAGATGAGGTAACGTGCTTTAAAGGAAAATCAAGTCAGGAAGCACCCAACTGCTTCCCATGTGAGCCTGACTGATAAAAGAGGTAAGTTCCTGTATCATACATGTGCTGTAAGCAAGAAGATTTCTAGATACATTTTGGAGGGTAATTTTCTGCACCGGTTGTGTGTGTTAGAGCTGCAAAGTTTTCTTCAAACTACCTTTGAAGAAAAATGGTCCAGTGGGGTAGACACCAACATGGAACTTCAATGGCTAAGGTTCAGATTTCTGTTTCTTATGGTGTGCTCATGAAAAGCCTCAGATCTGATCACTCCTGAAATTCTTACACAATTGCACTTAAAGATCTTCGAAATTTATTCGTTCTAGCTTTCTTTGTAGCCTCTTGCAGGTACAAACTGGGGTTGCTGACACTGCCAGACTCACAAGACCAATATGAAATGAAAGGCTATGATGATGTCCCTGGCACCACAGTAACAGATGCTATAAGAGTATTTTAGTCAAATATAATTAATGTTGTTCACAGCACGGCCATTAGCTGCCCTTCTGCGACACACCGTGACCTGCAGCATTACTTTGTTAGGACAGAAAAAGCTTGTTATAGTGGTAGGTTAGCGCAGCCAGGACGTGAGCAAGGTGGTTATCACAGTGGACTCCCACCAAGGACAAGATGCAGTCCCTGGGGGTGGGCAGGGAGATTCCCTGAGGCATTTCTAAGTCATATGAAGCTTTACGATGCATAAGCACCAAAAGCAGATGCAAGCCTGCAGTACCCAAAGATATTGCTCTGGGCAAGAAATTGGTATCTTGAATAAAGAGTCACCAAAGCCTAGGGCCAGACCCTGGGTGTTAATGATAAACAGGACAGCAAGAATATCATAGAATCCTAGAATGGTTTGTGTTGGAAGGGACCTTAAACCTCATCCAGCTCCAACCCCTGCCACGGGCAGGGACCCCTTCCACTGGAGCAGCTTGCTCCAAGCCCCTGTGTCCAACCTGGCCTTGAGCACTGCCAGGGATGGGGCAGCCACAGCTTCTCTGGGCACCCTGTGCCAGCGCCTCAGCACCCTCACAGGGAAGATTTTTTTCCCTAATATCTGATTTAAATCTACCTATATCTACTAAGCTGGACTTCAATACGTGCAGCTGAGACTGGGGAAAGAGCCTGTAAACTGGTCACAAAATGGAAGGATAAAGAAAGAAAGGGGAAAGAAGAAGGATGGGGTGGGGGACACAACAAGCCCACAGCTGTCCCATGCATGCCGCAAGCTGTTCCCTGCACGCACCAACACAGAGCCACAGTAAACTTAACACCAAGTCACAATTTAAAAATTCACAGAGCTTTTATATGATAATTACTGTTATTATAACTGGCCCATGAAATAAACACCTCTCCCAATTATACCGAAGGCACCAGGTCCTTAAGAGACAGAAATCTCACAATAAGATTTGCTTTCCAGCGTAACGACCTAGAGTGAGAGCAGCGCAGGATGAATAATAATAATATTATGGTACATATAATGTATGTTTTAATTAGCCAAAGGTAATCAAATGAGGTTTGTCACAACTATATTAAGGTCAGGTCTCCACATGGTTTCATCAACAACATATTAAGACAAGGGAGGTGATGCCAAATTGGGGTTTAAACCTAATCAACATAATTAAACAAAGCAAGAACATGTGTTTAGAGCTGCACCCCTTTTACTGATCTCTCTATTTTAATTACTCTTGTAGAGTAAATATTAGTACCAAAATAACTCTTAATTAAATTTTTCACATACAAACAGAAAACACAATCTTCTTTTAATTTGCTATTTTTGCAAAACGGGCGTACAATATCTAGGTCTTTTGCAGTAGAAACCATTTCAAAAGTGTGCTCAAATTATGCTAAACAGCCTAATACATTCCAATGTATTGACATACTGACTTCTAATGTGTGGGAAACGGGAAACTACACTGGCCTAAAAAAGTCATGGGAAACCATAAAAACAAACTAAGCATAATTTAAACTGATTGGATGCTTCCTTGTAAGAAGTTCTTAGTTTATAAATACAGAATGTGGACATTGAAATGTGGTCAAGTTATGACTTAAATTAGAAAAATATGTTTCCTTAGGTTTCTATCTTGCAATATTTGGCACGCCTCAGACACTGGGGAAAGAGTTATGTCAGTAACATTTTCGAAAGTGCCTAAGTGGCTTTGCCCTAAGTTACACTGAAATGGGACTTAGGCACTCAGAAGTCCAGAAGATGTAAGCATTGGGCGTTTACAAATTCATTTAACAGTTTTTACAAGTCTGAGCTGAAGGAGATGACATCCCATTCACATCTACTCTGCATAAAGGGCTAGAGATATTTTCACTGGTACAAGTCATTGGAATAAACCTAATATCCACTCAGGTGACCTGTTTCACACTAGTGTAAGCTGGATGTAGCTCTGGGCAACCTGATCTAGTTGAAGATGCCCCTTCTTATTGCAGGGGGTTGGACAAGATGACTTTTGAGGGTTCCATCCAAACCAAACTGTTCTGTGATTCTACGATTCTAAGCCTGCTGCCTCTTGTGGGATTTCTCCCAATGTAGTTGCCTAAGTAAAAGCAGAAACAGGCCTATTGACAGAAGCTGTAGCTAAGAAATATAAACTGAAGACATACAGGTCCTCCTGCCAGTTGTGATTAGCAAAAATGATGCGGTGTACTGATGTAGTAGCACCTTGTTTAGAAAGGCTAACCTGGAAGTCAAATTTCCACTTTAAAAAAGAGAGTAACTAGCGCACACGCCATGGCAGGGGCTTTTCTGTCACTGATCTCCAACACAGCACAGCAAGAGTTAAAAATGTAAGAGCAGAAAGTTATTAAAGCCACACATAACGCAGCCTGCGTGGTGCTCAGCCGCAAAGCGAGCCCTTCAGAGTACACTGCTGGCGAGCACTGGCATGGAAAGGACCCCAAATGAGTTAAGAAGTCTTCCACTCCATCATGAAGAATTGTTCTCTAGAGTAACTACCAGTGGGGAAATGCTTAAAACACTTACCATATGTGGCTAAGAAGGGGCTAATTTGTCCATTTGGAAATTTTGCCTCTTTTGAAAGGATGGTTAATTTAAAGTAATTTATTTCATAGGTGAAGCTTTATTCAGAGTGGTTAATCTATCACCCTTGGTTGCCTGAACAATTAGAAATTGTCACCAAAGAAAAATGTCGCAGTTCATGTAAATAACTATTTACCTAAAGGAAATGGGAATCCACAAGAGTCAGCATACTTTAATGAGCCATGACAATAGGGAAAAAAAAACCAGTGGTACACTGCATCTGCTAAAGCTGACATTGCTTATGGTAAAAATTGGCCAAAACAACTATTATTTGGGTTTGTTGTGTTGGTTTTTTTTTCATGTCAGAAATTATGCAGCTTGAAATTTTCAACAGGCGACATGTGCGCAGCCCATTTGTTACTTCTAATGGCCTAATTGTTCTCCTGGCAGAAATAAAAAATTAGGGCACTTATGTCATTTACCTAAATTTCTAATTAATGCAATGGTAATAGAGAAAGTGGAGCAGAAGGAAGAAAAAGAAAATGAAAAAACCAAAAAAGTTGGGTGTAAAATGTTTCTCCTGTCCTTCCCGTGATTTGTCTTTGTTAACTTAGCATCTTTCCCTCTTCAACAATAGGAAGACTGTGTTCTGCAGAGGTGTTTCATCATTTTCCAACTGGACAAAAGTATGCTGGCCACTGAAATATATGACTTCTTCCACCTGAAGCATTGAACAGACGCAATAAAAGCACCAACTGCAGCACAATATCATATCATACAATCATAGACTCATAGAATCACAGAATGGTTTGGGTTGGAAGGGACCTTAAACATCATCTAGTTCCAACCCCCTGCCACAGGCAGGGTACGTGCCATTGCAATGATGTAAGAGCATTTCTCTTCAAAAACAGCTAAAAAATCTGCACTTGGGGCTACAATTCCATCCTCAGGTTCTCCAGTGCTCCATGCCCAACTGCCCAAAGCATCCTGCACAGCAAATCACAGCCAGTGTGTGCCTTCATTAGGATGAAGGACAAAGAGAAATTTAACTTTGACTTTCACGCACTCTGCATTTCAAACCATCACCTCCAGAAGCAGGGGTTATTCCTCTGTGCTGTTTTAGCAGAGAGCAGTAAACTGCAAAGATGATTCCAAGTCACTTGATTTTAGCTTATGTTGCTTCACGTTGTGACGGAGGGAAATGCATCAAAATACATCAACACACTTTGGAAACACCTCTAAAAGTGTCTCGAATTTGCTTTGTCCTGCAGTACTGGCAAGTGGCCACCATCTTCTCAATATTCATTGTTGAAATGACATGAAGGAGGCTCAAGGTGATCTACGTTTATGCCTACCATCAAGATCTTTATACCTACTCCTCTGAAATGATCCCATACATTGATCTTAACACCAGTAATGCCATTAAAATATTGCTATCAGGAAATGCACAGAAGCAGGAAATTGAGGGAATTTTAAAAGCTGTAAGCAGGGTTTGTCCGACGTGGTCTCCAGGAAAGGAGGCAGGATCCCACTTCTCAGCTTAGATACATGTGTGTTTGTACCCAAAAATAGTAAGAAAGTGATGGGTTTCCTAACGTTTTACAAAACTCTTCCTGAGATCAGTAGATTTGTAATCACACCATAAGTAAAGTGCAAGTAAACCAGGTAAGCAAACACATGCATGTAAGTAAAATAGTTTAATTTTTAGAGTAAGGTATTTTCCTTAAAATAAAATTAAAAGAAGGGATACCAAGAAGAACTGAGATTCAGACCTCCACCAAATACGAGCTTCGAGTCCCAGGTAAATGTGTATGTCTGACAAAGGTTTCCATAGGTAGTTCATCTTTGCAACTGGTGAAAATGCTTCACTGTTTCTGACCACATCTTAATCTGGGGACCCACACCCCAGACACATTCGCGTCAAGTTTTCCCCTGAATCTTTGCTGGTTTAAAGAAACATTTGATTTAAAACTGTGTTAGTCCCTTATTTTTCCATGACCTGGAGTATCCTGCCTGTGCCAAACCTTGATTACCACAGGATGCTCCCATTAGAATTGTGGCATGATATTTCAAGAGGTAACTGCAAATAGTGATCCAGTGAACCTTTATTTTCTGCCATGAACAAGCCTCAGCACCCCAAGGTCTGATCCCATATGGTGGCTGCAGAAGGGGGTTACTCCACAGACAGCACTGCTGCCTGGGGCAGGGCTGGGAGCAGCCCCCCAGGACAGTGCTCTGGGGACCACCCCTTTGCAGGCAGGGATGCAGGCAGGGATGCGAGTTACTTTCCCAGCTCCATTCTCCCACCTGGGCCTTAACATTTCCTCTGCAGCCTGGGAGCTGATTTGGCATAAGTGAGGTATAAACTTAGGGCTTACAATAGCATCAGGAACTGGCAGGAGCTGAACTTCAGCAGCACGAGCAAGTATTGCTAAAATAAACATGTTATAGGCAAAGGTCATGATGCCTGTTAATATAAAGACTGCATCTTGTATAATGCATTCAAATGCCGGAGTGAGAGAGGGAGATAATATGATCCATTTGCCAGATTCCTCCTTTTAGTTGTAACATGAAGCCATTCTGGGCTGGAATGACCCAGAGATGATAATGAAGCGGATGATGATGCCATTGCCTGTGATAATGGTGTGACAGGGAGAATACCCTGGAAAACTGCACGAGCTGATAAGTGTAAAGGTATAAACAAACCAAAACAATATGGACTTATAGACATTAGCACAGAACAAAAGGCAGGAGGAGCACTGAAGCCAACTGATCAACATTAAACAACAGAAAAAAAGGAAAAAGACTTTTCAAGGGTGACTTTTCCAGCAATTTTCAGTAGTGCGGCATGTTTCATTCACCAGCCCTTCAGGCTCCCGAAACCCTGCCCTACCCAACCGAAACAACAGAAGGCAAACTGTCTCATACTGTGGGGGGACCTCCTCTCCCTGCCCAGGAACAGTTTATAGCAAAAAGCCCGCGATATGAAAATGTATTTAATGCAATTAATAATTTAAGAAGTGAGAGCATGTGCTCTTGGAGAGTTAAATGCTTGTCAGAGTGATAGATGCACGCTTCACCACCAATACATTTCGTATGAAGAGCAGAGGGATTTTGCAAACTTGTGTTGACCTTGGGTTGCAGTATATAGGAGGCAGATTGCAAAGGCAGGCCTGCTTATGGTAGGAGAGTGCGTCAGCTCTCAATTTACAGCCCTTTCCCCAATTAAAGGACTGTAAAAACATTAAAATTAATGCAGTCTTAACTCCAGAGCAGGCTCTACTTTCTTAATTAGTGCATAATTATTCAGTTTTTGATATCCTGGAAAATTATCACATGGAAATTATTTTAGGCACAGTAACAATAGCAAAAATCTCTCTACCCCCCCCAACTCGATTAACATGTGGAAGTAATTAACACTTTATTACAGTGAAAATACTATTACTGCTAATGTTTAATGACTTTTGCCATTGCATCATAAGCAGGAAATTTAGAACACTACAGAGCAACGGTCTGCTATAAATATAGTACAAAGATTATAAACCAGAGTCAGATGATTCGCACTAACAGCGTTTAAGATGGGGATATGACATACAATAAGTTTCCAAAATGTCATATGCAGGAAATATAATTTTCTTGATAAAGTCCACTCCATACAGAAAAACAGCCAGTGCAATAACACTGGATGTGTACAGTATAGGCAGCAGCACTAGAGTCCTTGTAAAAGCCTGTTGTTAATCAAATTGAAACATAAAACCTGAAGCATAAAGTTATTTTCTCATAACAGTTTAATAGAAATTTCCAATCAAACAAAGGCCAAAAAGTGTTATTACAACATGAAGTTCCTTGTATAAACAACTTAAAATGAAGTAGGGGAAAGTTTCATGGGATTTATGGATTTCTTTATTTTTGTTATTTAGAGTAAATGTCTACTGTAGATCTCCCATAAATGTCTCGAGAAATTATGCACCAGCTTCAGATGATTCACACTAACAGCAGTTAAGATGCTGAGTCCACATAAGTGTCGAAGAGGTCAGTGCTCAGGAAATATCATTTCATTTCAGCTGGTGTGATGGAGCCAAGTGTGCTGGAGGCAAAAGCTGACCAAAAGGGATGGAGGCAGCTTTATCTTGAGTTGGGCTTCTCTGTGGTTGTGATGAGGGTACTACAGATGAGTAGAAGTAGGGCAACCTTTAGCAAAATGGTTCGCTATCAAAATGTAAATAGGAAACTCTATTTAATACCCAGCACAGCCTTATGGAAATTCTCAAATAAGAAACAGCGTAAAGCAATGGAATACAAAAGCTCTGTAAAAAGAGATTCTCTTTCTATACATGTAAGGATAAAAACAGCAAACAAGGCTGATTCTACGCACATCAGGAAAACTTCACAAAGTTGTACATTGCTTATTTGCTACTGTTTGTATTACTGGACTGAGAATTAATGAAGATGAGCACTAATAATGATTCAAATTTTAATATTCTATGTGCATAGCTCATTGGGCTTTCCCCTTTTAAAAAGTTTTCTTGATGCTTTAAAATGCGTTTGTTGAACTGGACCAGTTTCAATGGCTAGCTGATAGCATTCATCAATTAAGGAACCTCTTGTTTTAGAAACATCTCCTTGATCCATTGGCCATGGATACAGAGAGGGAGAATTTGGCACAAGGATCCTGAATATAAATTGCTATTTTGGAAGCACCTCTAACCAGCCAGTGTCTGGAGCCAGCATGCAGGAAGAATTCACCTGAAGTGGACACAGCTATTCACTCTGGGATTAACTTGTTGCAGTTGCAAATGAATCATGAAACCAGCTTTGGCAAACCTGAGCCTGGACCCACAGTGGAACTGAAATAATGTATGTGAAAAACCTGAACTGGATTATGAGGCCATCTGGAATGCATTCTCCTTATGCATTAGGAGTAGCAGTTTCCTTGACAGAGGTTGTGAAATATTAGAATTCCTAATGGAAGAAATATGGTAGTGCAAAATGACACAAAAATCACACAACCTCATTCCCTGACACGGAACAGTGAAAATGCGAATCTTTCTCTCAAGGGTACTCTATCAATCCTTTGCAAACAAGGCACTTCAGCAGGCAGAGGGGGGGCTGACAGGGGTTAACCCTTCCGCACCACCACTGCCATGCAGGGCAAAAGAGAGCTTCCCTCTTTGAGAAGGCCAAAAAAGGGAAGAAATTATGGCAATCATAAATCCACGTTGGGTAACCCTAGCATACACAACCCAAGGAGAGGTAGACCCCAGGGACAGACTCCTACACCCCTCTAGGATGATGTTTAGATGCCTCTAACCCCAGTCCCTCTGCACATACTACCTCTGATTTATGCCAAAGGCAGGGAGAAACTATATCAGTAAGCCTATGGACACCATCAATATCGAGCATAGAACAGGTTTTGGTGGAAGGGACCTTTAAAGGTCATCTAATCCAACCCTCCTGCAACAAGCAAGGGACATCTTCAGCTAAGTAACCAAACAACACGGAGATGCTGCAAGTAATGGCAGCAAAAGTTGCAATCTTCCCCCCAGAATGTCTTATTTTGAAGATCTCTCTTGGTGGGTCAGCCTGGACTTTGGAAGGCTTGACCCACTATTACAGTTTGCTGCGCTAACATGTATGCCATAGTGGTTTTCACATTCAAGTGATGAATATTTTCCTAGTCATAACGTTTTACCAGCAAAAAGTCTGTGGCTGGGCCCCCCTTGGAATATGTATTTGCTCATCTTGGTCTGCCCCCAAAGCAGCTGAAGATATCCACCTAGGAAGCAGCTCCAAATTCTTCATGTTTTCTTCTTAAAATCACAGTGTCTCCCCAGGTCAGCCATCCTATACCATAGTAACAAGCAGCTCCAGAGGTACTGCCATTAAGAGATAATACCTTATAGCATATGTGATGGAATTTGATGTGTATTTATAGCAACAAACTTTGTTAATTTATACTAATGACTGAGAAAGGCACCACAGGTTATCACATTTTGTGAATTAGCTGGGAAACGATACAATAAAACAATAAACAGTAAAACCAGTCACAGATAATACTTTGAAGAAAGAAATTTGACCACCTCATTCAGCAGGCATCGTTTAGTTTAAAACTGTAGTTTATTCTAACTCCTGATGAGAAAATTGGATACATCAAAAGCTACTGTCTTCACTGCTGCTTTTAGAAGACATAGGTGCTAACAAGGAAATGAACATGAGAGTGGGGTTCTGCTCAAGTGTGCAGACCCAGGACAGCTATAGGAGCAAAGTGTCCAGAAGTGCATGGCTGAGACAGGAGGTGGCATGTGGACCACCATCAACAGCATGTGTAAATGAAACCACTAAACCCTTGTTTGATGGGATTTGTTCAACAGATTGATTGGGTAGTTTACACTCATGCGTTCCCAATCAGGCGTATTGAAACCAGTAGGTGTCCTCAACAGATATATGGATCATGTTTATAGGCAATGTTTCTGAGCAAATAAAATAGGACACAGTTTGGAAGGGACTGCAGACCCAGCCATGTATAGGAACACATGTAGAAATTATCCAGCCTAAAACGAACCTCACTACCATACAGGAATTCTTAGATGAACTTAGATCATGGAATCCCAGACTGGTTTGTTTTGGAAGGTGCTCATCCAGCTCCAACCCCTGCCACGGGCAGGGACCCCTTCCACTGGAGCAGCTTGCTCCAAGCCCCTGTGTCCAACCTGGCCTTGAGCGCTGCCAGGGATGGGGCAGCCACAGCTTCTCTGGGATGTCATGGATACACTTCTGCCAGGGCTTCATGGAAATGGCCAAGCCAGCAAGGTTTCACTGGAGTCATATCGGATAATGGCCATCTTTAGAAGCCCCTAACTGATTTCAGAACCCCAACATTTTTGGTTTCAAGTACTCTTTGAAATCCCATCCCACGTCTCCCTCATTGTCATTTATGAGGTGCACAAAGCTACTGCTTGTTGCTACTTCCCTGCAGAAAAGGGAATAACTCACAGATAGATTTTCTGTTTAGGAAATAGATTTGGATTGAATTATTCAAAAAGGCCAACAATATCCAGCCCCAGAAAACTAAGAAAAGGCATAAAAGACTCCAGAGCTAAGGGGCTTTTATACAGCAGCCAATTGTTATGACTCCTTTTAATTAAATACAAATGAATTAATTGATATGAAGTACTGCTAGGCAATTATTTTCCTGACATTTTGTCTCTTTTGAGACACACTTGTTTACTGCATCTATCATCTGCCAAAGCCTACCACCATTCTGCACTCTTTTAAACACATATTTAAGGAGTTAAAACTAAGTTTGCACTGTCAGAAACTTTTACATTAATTTCATATTTGTGTTAATGGTACGCACATTAGACCCAATAGTATTCACATTTTTTAATCCATCTGCCGTCCCTAGGCCATCATTGTACATGAGATACTGCATCTTAATGAATTTCTCTGGTTAAAGATTTTTAAATAAATGAATAAATAAATAAGTAATGAAACACTGGTTTTTAGCTCACTGTACACAAGTTTACCGGTTGGTACTTTTTGCTTTCTGGTTTGCAGTGAAATATTTTCATCATTTTCCAAAGATATGCATGAAGGTACAAAAATGATGGCTGCTTTCAGAACAAACCCGCAGCAGCAGCAGCAGCAGCAAGCAGTATATTAGCCTTTAAGCAGCAGGCAAAATTGAAGGGTTACCTGAAAAACCATAACTGGCCAGAACAATTTTATGTCTTCTGATTATCTTGGGGAATTGCTGTGCTCGAGCTACAGCATGACACATCCTCCAGCATGCATGTGATCCATTTTCTGATGTCAATGCCATGTCCCCTTGTGCCTCAAACACACGGGGTGAGATCACAAGTGACTTGAACCCTTTAGACACAAGCAAGATATATTTCAGTGCAAGGAGGAAAGCATCCAAAGGACTTTTAAACTGGTTTTGGTGTGTCAAGGGCTTAGGTCTATGGTATCAAGCAGCTCCTAGAAGCAGCAATTCTTCAAAGAGCCGTTGGCTGTGGAGCACGTTGTGGACATCCAGGACACGCAGAAGTTGAGCCCCCTACCTGTCAGGGCAGTAATATAAGCTGGCAAGCCGTAGATCTACCTATCTATATGATACTTTTCTGTTGCGTACATTAAAATAAATAGCAGGCTAGAGAGTAATTAATTTACCATCAGTGAACTAAGTTAGCCTACTGGAGCAGAAAGAGCCTTCAGAGACAGGTAACCTGAAACTGTGCACACACATTTAAAGACTGAAGTACTCAGAAATACCATTGAATGTGAGTATTGAATACCAGTTGACTTAAAGTCACCACATATGTGTTGAACTCTAGCCATACATTAGGCTGAGTGCAGAGAAAGCAGTTACTTTCACTAATAATAGAATCTCAGAATGGTTTGGGTTGGAAGGGACCTTAAAGCTCATCCAGTTCCAACCCCTGCCACAGGCAGGGACACCTTCCGCTAGAGCAGCTTGCTCCAAGCCCCATCCATCCTGGCAATTCCATGCCAGCTCTACTCCTAAACAAAAAGAGCCAGGTAGCCAGATATGTGTTCTGCACCAATACAGTCTTCTACTCCCAAAGCAGCACTGTTAGCAGATCAGTAAGATGTGCTAAAGACCTTCATATAAGATATAACTGATAAGACTATTTACAGCACCGCAGCAATTATGCAATCAAAAGCAATGGATATTTTGCCAATTTTTTAATCACAGTTACTATGGTATTCCTGTCTGTCACCATTAGAAAGTCATGAATCAGATTCCCTAGATCATGTCGTTGCAGGAGAGACAAATAAATCTGTTTTGGATTGTACAAGTTTTTATAGAATGTCACATTTTTCAGCCTCTTCTCTTTAACCACTAAGGCCGTATTCTTGCTTTCTCTCGGAGAGGGGACTTTTGTGTACTTCCATGACTCTAGGACCTGGGACTTTGATATGTCTTGACTATGTCTGGTTTCTCTTAGTGGTTCGGGCTATCAGCAAGTTCCTATAACCTTTCCTTTTGATCAAAGCACACGAATGGCCATGCAAAAACTGACTTGAGGAGAGTGTCTCTGGTTTTCCTATTTACCTATCACCCAGCTAGACATTTTTACACATTAATCATACTTAGAAGTCTTAGCAAAAGCCATCAGTCACTTAACAAACTGTCCCATCTTTATCTGGAGGTAACAGATGACTGCTGGCTATCTGTGCTTGCTAGACAGACCATGCAAAGCTCCTGATGAAAGGCAGCATGCAACCAAAATTACAGACACAGCATGCAAAACTTGGCACGGCTTTGAGCTGCCCCTTAAACAGAGATAGAAGAGATGGGTGAGTGGAAACTTTACAGACATCCCCCCCCCCCGGATTCTCCTCGGGGGCCTCTGGAAAACTCAGGAACTAGCAATTCCTGCCACCACCTGGACAACAGGGAAAAGCAGACTGTGTGGGTAACACCAACCCTTTTGCACAGGGCAGGGATAACTGCACAGAACTCGACCTCGCTGCTTCAGAAACTACTACAACACTCGGGGTGCAAAGCATGGCTTTAAAACAAAAGACCTTTCTGTGGCCTTCTTCTGACCTGCCCATGTCAAACGCCAAGCCTTGCCAGATTGCTTCCACTGGCTAAACTAGCAGAGAAAAAGCTGGTGTTTCTGAGGCTGAAATTTCATAGCAAGTCTCCTGAGATGCCATGCATGAATAATGAAATAATTGTGTCCTCATTGCTCTAGCATGTTACCATCCCTGCTAGTGCTGCTGCTGTTCCCATTTTCACTGAGGTAGCATCAGCGTGGCCAATACCTGCTGGAGGATGAATCGTTGCGCAGCACCAGTCCTGGCAATGCTGTCCGGAAACCATGTAATAATGAATGACAAGGGGGCTGAAGTCAATCTCCCAGCAAGACATCAGGAAGATATTTCAACCATTTCCTATTCTTTTTTTAAATGCAGCTCACCCTTTCCCTCTTTATGCTGTTTCCTAAAAATCTATGGGCCAAAAACAGAGCAGCCCCATTTATCCCAGTGAACATGCAGCTCCTGCAAAGTTAATTGCAAGGATTCACAAGTGTTTGTAGGACGGTGCTTATGCACCGGGATTTTCTTCCCAGACACCACACATCTTCCCCAGTGCATGTTACTGTCACACCTAGGAGCAAGACGGTCCCATTAATACATCACACCTCAGCACTGCATCTTTATGCATGCATTTCAGGGCTTTACAATACAATAAAATTTACAGCTCGTATAATTAAGAATATGCCAGATTAAACAAATTAAAGCTCAGCTTTAAAACTGAAAGCTCTATCAGATCAAGACATTATGCAGGAAAGAAATTTCAGATTCAAATCAACAACATCTGAAGGCTCAGAACACAAAAGCTGTATAGGAGTTGCTAGGAAGTACTATGAGACCCATTTCCTAACCTCAAGGTACAATTCATGGCATGGGGCATTAGAAGGTCAAGAAGATTAATTGAGTGCAAGGGTTAGTTGGAGATTTGTGGGGAAGCTTCACTGTTCCTGTGATTTCTTTTTGTAAAAAAAAAAAATAGCTTCTACTGAAATTTGCATTCATGAAAGACCCTTTGTTTCTCTGGTTCATTCCTGGGAGCAAGAGTATGGAGCAGAAGAGAAAGGAAGCCCAAGCACCCATCCTGTGCAGGCAGCTTCAGTAGCAGTGGTTACCTCAGGAGGCATTTGCAGAGTCTCCCCAGCAAGGATGCTACTCCCTGCTTGATGCTTGGCTCCACGAGTAGCTCCACAAATAAACCCGACTTTATTTAAGGTTGCCATTCTGGGCTGCAAGCGCACACTGATGGATCATGTTGAGTTTTTCATCAATCAGCACAGAATCACAGAATCACAGAATCCCAAGGGTTGGAAGGGACCTCAAAAGATCATCTAGTCCAACCCCCCTGCAAGAGCAGGGTAACCTACAGTACATCACACAGGAACTTGTCCAGGCGGGCCTTGAATATCTCCAGTGTAGGAGACTCCACAACCCCCCTGGGCAACCTGTTCCAGTGCTCTGTCACTCTTACAGTAAAGAAGTTCTTCCTGATGTTAACGTGGAACCTCCTATGCTCCAGTTTACACCCATTGCCCCTTGTCCTATCACTGGATATCACTGAAAAAAGCCTAGCTCCATCATCCTGACACCTACCCTTTACATATTTGTAAACATTGATGAGGTCACCCCTCAGTCTCCTCCAAGCTAAAGAGACCCAGCTCCCTCAGCCTCTCCTCATAAGGGAGATGTTCCACTCCCTTAATCATCTTTGTGGCTCTGCGCTGGACTCCTTCAAGCAATTCCCTGTCCTTCTTGAACAGAGGGGCCCAGAACTGGACGCAATATTCCAGATGCGGCCTCACCAAGGCTGAGTAGAGTGGGAGGAGAACCTCTCTTGACCTACTAACCACTCCCTTTCTAATGCACCCTAAGATGCCATTTGCCTTCTTGGCCACAAGAGCACATTGCTGGCTCATGGTCATCCTCCAAAGTTCAACACGTAACTGTTCTCAATCCAGTCTTCTGAAGCCTGTGTTTGTGCTGGGGATTGCCCCAACCCAGGGGCTTGCACTTGGCCTTGTGGAACTTCATGAGGTTCACATGGTCCCACCTCTCCAGCCTGTCCAGCTCCCTCTGGATCCCATCCCTGCTGTCAAGTGTGTCACAGCACCACACAGCTTGGTGTCATTGGAAACTTGCTAAGGGTGCTCGATCCCACTGTCCATGTCACCAACAAAGATGTTAAACAGCACCAGTCCCAACACTGACCCATGAGGAACACCACTCATCACTGGTCTCCACTTGGACATCGAGTCATTGACCACAACTCTTTGAGTGTGGCCATCCAGCCAATCCTTATCCATTAAAACCATAGAAACACAGAAGAAGTAGAATTTCTCAAGGTTCTTGTCACCATTTTTTACCTTTACCATATTTTACTGTTTTTCATATAATAATAAATTATTTTTTGGACCCAGTTTCTCTTCTCTCACATCCGAAACAGATTCTTTTAAAATGTAAGTTATGAAGTTTTCAGGCTTTTTCTCTTATCAGATTCCTTGCAAGGTAAGAACATGAATGACAAACAATATGAACACCAAGTCTCGGAATTCAATACTGAATACTATATTGCATATCACGTTGTATCAGGCACTAAGAAAAAGAATCTTGCTTCATGAAATAGGACACCAGTGACAAAAACAGAAGACTACAAACAGCAAGCACAACCCTGTATCTGTGCAGATGTCCCTCTCCTATATACCATTCTTTGCATACAAAGTTCAATGAACAAGAAGTTGTGTGCTACTGCAAAATGACACTATTATAGATTTTTGCAATCATCTAAGAAACTTACTTTAAAATAGCTCTGAGGTCAGCAACAATCTCCATTTTCCCATTTGTTTCAGAAACACTGTGCATGACATTGGCATTAGGTATATGTATTAGTGAGTATATATAAATACAGAAATATTTGTTTCAGTTTCAAAATCATGTTTCATATACAGTTTGTGCTAGATTTCAATAAGCATCTAATTAAGATAGATTTTATTCATCCACTGCTCTTGCAAATTCTATTTATCGGAGCTGCTTCAAGTACTGCAGACTATCAAAACAGCGACCAAAGCTGCAAGATCAGCAGAAAGGTATTTTCGAACAAAAGGGGCAAAAGGCAGACCAAGACAAATGCTAAATTAAGGTACAAATAAAGCAGGAGTGTTGATGGTATTTAAAGATCGCATTGCCAGTAGGTATTTGGCATGTCTTCAGCAGTGATCACACACCCAATTTTCAATTTTCATTAAACAAGTTTAATTAGCATGGTGCTAAGCTACTCCTGAATATCCCACCTAACAGTTTCAAGACAAAACCTCTCCCCATTTCTAACCATCATCACTTATAAGGAGCTTCAACAGACTTTTCCCTTGCTCCTTACTGGAAGGTGTGGAGGAGAAGCAGAGCAGCAATGTGCACGTGGAAGCAAACCCAACAAAGCAAGCACCATGATTTGCAAATCACAACTATGTTTAGTGAAAAATACAAGCCCCAAATCTTGGATTTCTGATGCTTTAGAATTGTCTAATCTATTTCAGTTTGGGAATGGAGGTATGGAGATTTTTTGTTTGAACATCTTAACATTTGCATACGGCAAATGTGAGTAACACAAAGAAAAAAACCAAATTATTAATATCAAGCACATTGTTGTCCTTCTTGACAAAACTAGCAAGTCTACTAAATGCAGCTAAAATTTTCAGGACATCAAGAAACTCTGAGCTAGTAATGTCTTTGTCATCTTATAACACGCGGGCTATTTTTCCCATCATTTAAACATAGAAAGAAAATGTCTTGCTTCCTTATTTAGCAGACTTGGAAAACCATTATCAATCATCAAAAATATGTATTAGACACATTTATTCCCCTGACAAATTTATGCCAGAAAACTGATAGACTTATTATAGAACCTCTTCCCACAACAGAAAAAAGAATAGAATCCATGATTTCATGTGCTTCTCCTCAGTCTTAGATTTTGGGAAACAAAATCTTTACCCAGCAGCACACCCCTTGGAGCCAATATCTGATAGTTTCCTAAGAAAAATCTTTCCTTTGCTAGGTTCATATATTGAAAATATCATAAAGGTATTATTATCCACTGTTACTATCTAAAACTCTACAAAAGTAACTGTATTAAATGGATTTTTTAATCCCTATACATTCTAGTAATCAGTAAAGGAGATTTAAATCTATTTTTTCTATCACTATTAGGAGAGAGGAAGAGTCATAAGACACACATTTTAGGGATATAATTTATTACAAAAGTTCCACTGTGGTTATGTTTTGTGGGTTTTTTTTTTTTTCATCAGCAGCGAATCTCTGCTCATCAGGATTTGTAATAATACACTTATTGTATCTGATGTTGGGAATCCATCCTTTGTAATACTTCTTGACATAATTGCAGCTTTTGACATACTCAATCGTGGGATCCTTCTAAACCATCTTGAAAAATATGTTGGTCTTTCAGGTTCGGTTATTCAGCAGTTCAAATCTTATTATAACCATCGACTACAGTTTGTTAATATAATTTCTTTCCATTCCTCCTCTTACATTGTCATCTGGAGTCATCTGTTACAATGTCATCTGCAGTCCCACAGGGAACTCCTCCTGGTTCCATGCGCTCCTTTATCTACCTGCTGCCTCAAGGAGCTACAAAACCCCAGCTACAGAGACATGGGCTCTCTCATCACGCTTCAGCTGACATTCAGCACTTTAATTTTCTATTCCTTGTGCCTATTTGTTTGATCAATATTCTAATGCTTTTCCTCCTGCTCAGCTATTTAGATGAGACCCAGTTAAAATAAAAATAATAATAAAAAAAGGAATGTTTTTTAAACATTTGGAAATGACACCCCAGACAGATAGAGGCAAACCAAGTTTTTGATTACATACCTTTTTCACAGCCAGGTGATTCATATTATTGTGCTTTTCGACTCCAGAATTGCTTTATTTATTTATAAATTTCCACATATTTGAGCATGTAAAAATGCCCAACAATACCATAAAAACTCAACTATAAGCTATAAAAGAAAAGGCATGAAGTAAAGAAAAGGAGTGAAGGAAAGGAAAAAAATCAGTTCCGAGTTGCATCCGGATTTCACCAGCTAGATTGCTATTTATGATGCCACCTCTATAGTACAGTACCAGTCAATCTGAGTTACAGTACCAGAATCTGAATTTTAGTGTATTATATTACCACATATTCCTCATAAAATGCAACCAGGAGCTGCTATATCAGAAATATTGGGTACCCGTATCTCCCACAGTTTGGTGGGTTACACCAAACACCTAGAGCTTAAAAAATACAACTCAACTCTTGATAGCACAAATGCATTCCCTCCTTCTGCACCAGGAGTAAAAGAATAGCAGTGAGTAAAAAAGAGAATCATAGAACTATAGATTTGTTTGATTGGAAGGGACCTTAAAGCTCATCCAGTTCCAACCTCCTGCCACGGGCAGGGACACCTTCCACTAGATCAGGTTGCTGCAAGCCCCATCCATCCTGGCCTTGAACATGGCCAGCGATGGGGCAGCCACAGCTTCTTTGGTACCCACCTCTTCCCCTGAAACAGCAAATTGGTAATTTCTGATATTTTGCCTTTGCACAAAAGGACACAGAAACTCTGCCTGAAATACGGCACTGAATCCTGCTTGCAGAAATGCCGCTCAAACCTAACTTTACTGAACTGTGAAAAACAGTTTCACAAATAACATTGAAATTCAATAGGAGGATCTTTAAACATTTAACTTTAGGCAACTATAAGAAGACTACTCAACTGTAGTGTTCTTAGAGCCCATTTCTTCTGCACAACATCTTCTTCACCACTTGTTTGGGAGAAACTTAACCGCTCACAGCCTGTTAATCCTCCTCAAACTCATAACTTGGGTTACTTTATTCATCATCATATTCATACTCTATGCATTGGTTCATATTAAACCCTACAAAGCTCAGGAAGTGTTCAAGGCATGGACAAGGCCTTAGACAAAATTATCATGGCAGAGATGGAATGTTTATGATCAAGCCAAAGAACAGTTGTGGTAGACCATGGAGGAAACAAGATCTTTGGCAAAATACCTCAGACACTTGAGCCCTCCATTGCCTTTCCATGGGGAACACAGCTTCAGTGACTGGAGCCCAGTACCATGCAGGGAGCCCCAAGGGTTCCTTAATTTTCCCTGGCTATACCCAAGCCTGGTAATGACATCCATCCTCAATCCATGTAACAGGTGCTTCTATACCCCAGCATACTGTCTAAAATCTGTTTTGTTGAATTAGTCTTTTGCCAGCTTTACTGCGTTGTTAGGAATATTTCCATATTTCACAGTTTAATGATTACATTTCATTTCTGCTATCTTCTGCTGTGTACAAACTCAGTGGGACTCCTGGGAAAAACAGTATAAAGAGAAAAACTTATGGATTGGGTTGCTTTTCATATGCATTTTTATAAATGCAGCAGTTTAAAAGCAACATCAAAATAAGAATGAGATAAACATTGGGGTGGGACAGAAGCGAAAGGAAGAAAGAAACCCTGGCTATATGCAGTAGTATTTTAAAGTTATTTTCTTTTATGCTACTAGATCCTCTCCTTATTTCAAATTCCCCAGTTATCACCACGTTTTGAAAGTTTCTTGACGGAGCAAGACCTTTAGTTACATGCAAGATTTCTGGATTGCATCTGACTACAATACTAATTATGTTTAATTTCTGCGCCTATACATAAGGAAGGTTGAAAAATCAACGTAGCCACACGCAATCTTCTTCAAAGTGCATTTTAAATTCTTTTCTTGTTAACAGTGGTGTTGCTGTCGCTGAGCAACCCTAATGCAAATTAAAAAATTAATGGATCAGGCCTGAGAATAATTATTGTGGAAAAGGCCTGGACTGTGCCTTTTCCAAATAAACTACGCAGGATTGATGCCGAAATGACCCAAGTGGGCCCTACTAGCTTATTCAATAAGGGTCCACTCAAATTCCATCTGTGAACATTTGGTCAGCCCTTTTATGGCAATGAAGCTATTCCTCCAAGTTCATATTAATTTTTGTGCACATCTGCACGCTCACCTAATCCCTACCCACATGCCACTTCAATTACAATTAAAAGAACAAGTTAGAGCTTGGGCAAATTTTAATCACAATAAAGTCAGTGGGGTTATTAAAAAAAAAAATATAATAATCTAGTTTTATCTTTCCACATTATTTAAAACATAAACTAGCCAGGCTGGGCAACCTCATGGTTTTGATTTTGCCTTGGATGCAGAACAACAGGCACAAGTGTCATTGGACTTTGGTGCTGTCGCAGTTTGAGAGAGCAGCATTCAGCATCATGTGAGTATGGCGAAGTATTTCATTGAACAGATCTGGAGTTTATTCCAAGATCAACAAGTAAATTACTGTTTTCAAGCTCTGGTTGTGATCCCTGAATGCACACAATCAGTGTCATTATTTTAAGCAAACAATTGCAAAGGCTTTAAATAAAAAATGCAGTGCGTAGAGCATTTACATTTTAAGCATAGCATATTAATAGGAAGGAAGAAGGGAAAGATGACAACCAGAAATGTCAGCTGGTTTAATCATACTTAATATGAAAAGACTGCTATAACTTTAAGAATGCAGCTTAGCTGACTTTGGAGCTTAGGTTTTTATTTTTCTGCTTTATAGCATGCTTCAAAACTACTTGGACAAATACAAAACAAGAATTACAGTGCACCATAAGTTATTTTAATATCCTGTAGTGGTGTATACTTCCAATGAAATCCCAAGACTATTATTAAGGTTCTGTGTTTGTGTGAAAATGTCAAGTTGTTTCGAGTGACTACATACTCTAAATTATATATAACTGTTACTTTATAGCTAATAGGCACTAAAATTACTTTAAAACAGAAATGTAAAGTTATATTTTCATCCTTTTTGACAGATAATAAAGCTTATTTATGAGATACATTTTCTCAAGTATTAAAATATATAATGTTTACAAAAACATTAAAAATACCAATACTTGATATTTAAGCAAGAAATAGAGCCATCGTGGAGATATTTTCCTGGATATATCCAGCGTGCAGCCAAATAGATGATAACACAATAATTTCACCTGTGAAAATCATCTGTTAAAACAGTAAAAACCAAAAAAGGTTGTGTCTCAAAATGAGATTTAGATGCTTTTCCTCTCCCTGCCCGTCATTAAACTGCAGGTACAAAATCCTCATGTAGATCTTTCAGATCAAATCATGCCACTTGATATACTCCCACCCTTTATTTTAAATTGCATCCACTAAGACACATTGCTTAATTGCTTTGTTGTCGTGTCCCTACCCGAAGAGGCAGAGGGAAAAGAAGTTACTCCTTTTTACAAGCGCAATGGAAAGGGACATGAGCACGAGAGTAATTTCTTCCCTTGTAAACTCCCGTTAAGATGGAGAATTTATGAAAGGGAAGATTGCTGTTGGCGTGATGTACACTTAAGCGCATACACCACCGCTAACCCACCAATTACTCAAGGTCTAAAATAAAAAGGCTTCACATGCAAATTATTGTTGTCTATTCCTCCCGAGCACTTAGTAAATAAAAACATATAAACGTCGGGATCTATCTTGTTATCTGCAAAGTGTGAGGGATACGGGTCGGCATCAGCCCTGATGCATCCCAGTTTGAAGGCAACCTTCACAGAAGGCTGCTGCACGCTTGTTGCGGAGTGGCAGCGGGAGCTAATTGCTAACCCTCTGCTGTGATTAGGATTACCTCTTCTGCTGAGGGGCTGTGGCTAAATTTATGCTTCCTGGTCCTGCCACTCTGCTGTACAATATTATGCCAAAGCATGAACAAAAGAAAATTACCCCGAAGCAATGGAGTGCCACAACGCATTGTCGCTATTAATCTTTTAGTAATGGCAATGCTAATTTGACATGATGCATAGTAATTTATTAATAGAAATATTTGAAGTCCTAAACTTAAAATATTCTGTGTGAGAAAAGACAGCTCTGGAAGTGGGTAGGGGGATGCAAAGCTTTTCACCTCCAAAGTGCTGCCTCTGTTTTGACCCCCAACAGCACCAGCATGAAGATGTGTCCTAGTGATAGGCAAAAGAATGAGACCCAACATTTTGAGGGGAAAACAGATTAATGGTCTCACAAGGTGAACCCATGGGCTGTGTGGGGCTGAAACCTCCATTCTGAGCATCAACCCTGGCCATGCTCAATGCTCCTGCAGTCATGGAGGGAAAGGAGGGCTAATGCCAGGCCCTTGGCAATTATTGCCCGGCGCTGGTCGGCAGGGGATGCTCCTGCATCAACCAGCTCATTGCTTCCTGGGAGAGGGGGGCAGCCAGGGTGCAGACCCCGGGGCCCCGGGCCCCCCACACCGAGACCGCTGCCCAGCCTTGGTCTCAGCAGGAGGGCACAGCAGGTTGCTCCCGGGCATCGGCGCTCCTACAAACTGTTTGGCCGTGTTTATAAAAGGGCTAATCCGTGTTCACATTGTCCGGGCTTTGTTCCTTCTGCTGAGCCATCATTAACTATTAATCGAGGGTGGGTTTCTTCAAAGGTCTGCTCCATTTGTTGTTTGGCCTCGGAAAACAGGAGCCCGTTTAGGATTCCAGAGAGCACTAGGAAGGCAGAGATATTTGTAAATGCTATAATGGTCATATTAATAGACTAAATGTGTTTCAATAAGAAAACCAAAACCAAACACAAAATACAAATAATAAAAGGAAAGGGAAGGAGTGGGTTTTTTTTCCTACTGAACCTGGCCAGAAGAACTTCATGATTTGTTACAAGAACGGCACTGAAAAACCTGGGGAAGCCTTAAATTCCACCTGTCTGATTAATGTCAAGGTTACGTTCGATCTACATTGGTAGCACACATGAATTTCATGCCCCAAGACCTTAGCAGGAGTGGGTGTAACATGAGCTATTATTTATTGGTGATAATGGCCACTAGCCAAGGTAAAACCTGGTACAATACATTAATAGCACCGCATTGTCTTGGGAATGAAGCCATTAATGCAGGTCACCTGCACTATATAGTGCAGACTGGATTCAGGTGGAAGCCATCAAAACCTTCTTCTTAAACTGGAAAATAAGCAGAGTTCAAACCTTGCTGTATCAATTAAGAGAAAATGCTTGCAGGTCTTCTGTGGCCTGCCATTCCCTGCACCCTCAGAATAATTTCACCTTGACCATACTTGCTTTCAAGTATTGTGAGGTTTTTTTCACATCTCACTATGCAATCCTTGGTCTGGAGAGTTTGGGAATGGGAGATGTTTCAGTACATTTTGCAGTAAGACCTTCTGGTAATGTGCTGCTTCCTTCTCTATGAACCACAGTATCAAAATGGTTATTCACAAGTCTCCTTTACTGTAAATAACACTATTGAAATGCATTACTTCAGAATATTAATGGTATGACTCCAAGAACAAGTCCGGAATCTTACCCAACAGATGCAAGGCAACCACTGGAAATATATTTCTATTAAGAAACAATAGCTCCCAACACCATTACAAATAGAACACCATCAACACCTCAAAAAGGATTCCTCTATGCATTAGCATCGCACATTGTACTGTGTTCCAGCAGCCAAAACCAATGAAATATCCCCATCTATGCTCTCTCATATTCTTTCCATCCTCCCCAAATGGTGGGGTAGGCTTCCAAACTTCAACGAGGATGTTATTATCACAACCCTGTTGGGCAGTTTATTTGTTTTTGAGGAAGTGTGAAGTGTCTGTGGATACTTTTTAACTTCAGGCAATGGAAGACTTCATTTATAACCTCATACCTTATTATTTGACTTTCCTAAACCTCTCTTTTCCTTTTGTTGTTTCAATCTATCTTATATCACCACTCAAGCTAGACGATGATAAAAAATAAAGGTGTTTTCTTTTGTCATGTAGAAAATTTGATTCATTTGTTGTCTTTAACAGGCCTTCAGACCACCAGACATATGTTCAATGTTTGGCAGCAATAAAAAACAACAGCAGCTAAACAAATATATATATTTGTAAGGATTATAAATCAGTGCAAGTTATTCTGGCACTACTTTATGTAAGACATTAGTGGGAGTATATTTGAAATATTGTGTGCAATTCTGGTCACTATATTACAGACAGGACATTGTGGAGATTGAAAAGGTGCAGTGGAGGGCAACCAAAATGATTCAGGATTTGGAGGATATAAATGATGAAGACAAATTAGCTGGATTCAGGCTGTATTACTTAAGGACTTGGCTCTGCAGGATGCCGAGGAGGTGTCGCCCTGCCTGGGTACACCTCTGAGGATGCCCAGCACCCCAGGAAGCCCCCCAGGACCATGGGCAAAGGAGAGCTTCTTGCATGGCTACAGCTCAATGGGAAATAAGTGGACTTGCAGCTACAAGTTGTGGGAGTAGTAAATAATTCAGAAGCATGAAAAAACTGACAGGGAGGAAATTATCCATCCATTCATGTACTGAATTTAAGATTAGAAGAGCTAAAAAATGCTGCACATAAAGTAGTGCTAAAAGCAAAATATTGCCTTTCAGTCAGGAAAGCGTATTTTTTCTAACTTTCTTCCTTAAGATGGAGAAAATGAAAGGCTCCTTTTTGCACCTGCAAAAAATTACTTCTGCTGCAGAAAATCAAAAATTAAGGGGTGTACAAGAGTGAAGGAGAATGTGAAGGTGAAAGGGTAAATTCTGTTCTTCGCAAGGCCTGCAGCTGACCTGGTGGTTCGTGGTAGGGCCACACCACAGCAATGCCATGCCAGGGCTGCATGAATGAGCCAGCATAGAAAACTTCTCCTGGAGAAGAAAATGATCAGAAGCAATCACTTCTGAACCAGCAGAAGAAAAGGCAGTAATTCGCAGAATCAGATGTACTCTCTATGTCTTTTCCCTGGTTTTGTTCTAGAGCTCAGACAGATGCTTGAGAAGCAAGGACAACACAGTTCAACTAAAAGTGCTAGCACAAAAATCTCTATAGGTTTTGTTATTTACAAGAGGAAAAGTTCCTACACTTCATCCTAAGCATATTCAAGCCATTCGTTCAGGCATAAGGGTCTGAAGAAGTAACAGCTTTAGGGGAAGTGGCGGGTGGATGGAGGTCTTCTAAAATACCTATATTCCATCTTTATTTTGCCCAGAATATTAAGGTATGGCAAATATGCATGAATATTTGTTCTGCCATGAGGTCTCAGTCTGGAAAAGCACTCAAAGCTTTCCTTAATTAAGCGCATTTATATGCCAGGCATTGCTGCTCCCGACACCTGACATACTACAGAGTACTTCAATCTATCTACCCTACACGGGGCAATCTCAGCATCTTACTAGTGGAGTCAGATATTGCTAAGGCTAAATCAATCCTGTGACTGATGTTCGGCAGAGGCTTAAGACATTTAAATATAATATCTGACTTTGGAGGGGATAAGTATTCCACTTCTCGCTACTCTGCACTATTCAGAATGCAGAAAACAGAGATCCACACGCCAGGAAATGGGAGGCAGGAGCCTGAGAGAAAGAAAATGACTTGAAGGAGATGGGAGTGTGACCTCGGTGTTGGCCAGTTCAGGTAATTTTCACCCTCCAGCAGGACTGCGCTATGTCAGAGGCCAAATTACAGCCCATCTGGTCAGTGAGACTTGAAGCTCAGGAGATTTTGTGAAGAACAGAATGCTACAAGAGCTCTATATATCTGTCAAAGGCTAAATTACGTTATGGATGAGAATAGACTTCAGTTTGGGACAGTTCAGAGATCTTTAAGTGAAATTTTCCTACCTAGGCAACACCTGCTCAGCTCCAATTCTTCGGAGAAAACTAGAGCTACAATTTTGAAGGCAAACAAATCTCATTTTTGAATATCACTTTATTTCCTACTATTTTTTTCCAGTAAGACAAGCTAAATCTGTCATCTCAGCCATGCTCACTTAAGAACTTGCAATGAAAGACATGATTTATTTTCTTTTAGGGGAATTTTTCAGGAGGATATATAAGGAATATTCATACCAAGAATAACAGGAGCTAATGCTTTAATCATAGCCAGAAAGCAGCACGACTTGGCACAGAAATTCCTAAAGTATTCACTAGATTTCGAGGATGGGGATCCTACTAGAATAAAAATCTTTCCTTCTCAAAACCTGAGCCATTCTTAGCAAGAACCTCCATGGGATCTTTCATCCTCACGTTGCTCTATACTAGCAAGAAACACTAGGTAATAGTCCATGATATAATAAATGATCACTTGATGGACTTTCCAGCTTAGCTGGAAGCCCATTTATGAGGAACATGGTGCAAAACACAGGAGCCAGGTTCATCAGAGCCCCAGGAAAAGACACAGCAATAAGGTTGACCCCAGTATGTCGGCTCTTCCTCAGGTTCCTGTTGTTGTTTAGAAGAAACCCTGTCCCAGACATGGCAGGATTTCGAGGAAGGGATAAAACCAATGGCAACAAGGGGCATTTGTTTATTCAGATATCTCCAAAATCCCTCATTGCATCATGATTAAATACCATGCGCATATTCTAGAATCTTACTCCTCCAATGCATCAAGTAAATTACAAAAGCATAAAATAGACTGTAGGCATCTGACCCACAATGTTGCTGCAGTCTCCATCTGTGCAGCCAGATCACATCAGCAAGTTCAGCCTTTGCCAGTCCTACAACTTCCACTAGGAAGCTCATTTGACTTTGGTTTCCCTCTTCCAGGCCTGAAGGCAGAATTACTATGTATGCCATGGGTGAGACCCTTGACTAGTTTAAACAAACCTAGCACAATGTAAAAGTAAATCAGTAATCTCATGTGATATTTAAAAGCTAAACTGTATTTAGGTAATGCTATTTAATGCATGTAATATGCCAAATATATTTGAAGAGTATATTTATACTGTAACTCCATTGATTTCCACAACAGGGATGAATTAGGCTTGCTTCTCTTAAGCAAATAAAATAAACATTGTGCTCAATCTTTAACTTTCAAGCTAAGTATGTTCCAGCTCAAACATTCCTGTTGCCTGAGCAGCCTAATAGATTTATTCTCTGATGTCATTTTTCTCATGTCATTTTGGAATTTGATTGCAGCGTATTTAAAACGTTGGTTGCAATCATAACAAAGTACAGCATTTAAAATGCATTCAACACACACATTGTCCTTGCAGAGCATGGTTATTTGTCTCTGTCCTCTGAGGAAGAACATGGTATGATGAGCAAAACCTGGTGTAATAAAGAAGAATGATGCGCAAAACCCCACAGAAAGAATGGCTCTTCATTTCTTAAATTAAATATGTTTGGGTGTGTTAAATATCTTATCTGATACGGTTCAAACAAAACTGTTAGACAAATAAAGGCATGCTTGCTATTCCATCCAACAAACTCTACAAATACAGAGAAACCTTCACATATGAATAATTGATAAAGGATTAAAACTGTTAAAAGCATATATTTTCCATGCACCAAGGGTACTTGTCTAATAGGTTTCCACTGTGATAAACAAAGTACATCTCCTGCTTCACAATTTCAGGATACTTTTCAAATATTAAGCCAAGATGTTTTGCTGCTTGCTATGATTTGCAATAGGGTAACCATCACAATAGCATCCGGGTTCATTCTGGGAAGCGTTCAAGGGCAGGTTGGACAGGGCTTGGAGAAACCTGGTCCAGTGGAAGGCATCCCTGCCCATGGCATTGGGTTGGAACGGGATCAGCTTTGAGGTCCCTTACAACACAAATGAGTCTGGGATTCTGCTAGGAGAGAAAGAAAAACAAGCCATGGCTTTGGGAAGGGGGACAAAGTTGGAAAGGGAAACCATGCACTGAAGGGCAGACACAGAGGAAGCATTAGGATGCTGCAGAGAGCCCATCACAGCTGCTCAGTGATGTCCACTCAGAGATTCTTTGAGAAAGCAATCAGTTGTACATTTTGTCCTAAAGCATTTGTATGATACTACTATGTTGGTCCAACTTAATAAGACAAAATAAGTTTGTGAAGAAAATCCCTGATTAACCCAATGTGTTTTAGCAATTGTTATAGTGCAGTGATTATTGACACATTAAAACCAAAGAAAATGAAAATATTTTAGCAATCTTGCATCAAAACTGTTAATAGAAATCCTACTTCCCTTAGTCAGGGAAATACTCACCAGACTGCATTGACGGATTTAGGTCCTCTAATTGTTTTCCACCTTATTTTAAATCAGCTAAAATCAGATTATTGTTCTTTATATTTCAGGGGTATCAACACCTACCCTGGAGCTCACTGGCTTCCCAGTGCTGCCAGAAGCAATTCTGCAGAGGGTATTGCTGCTCCCAGCCTTTGTGCAAGCACCAAACTTCCATCTGAAGCTGGAAAGTGGTTATCATGAATCAGGTGGCTTCTCCTCCGATACTGAACCTTCCTCATTGTATCTCCATCTCTCCACTTCCTTACTGAAATCTTGTATACAAAATACTCCACCAGTCCCACAGTCCACTGGATCTTATTCCGCTACATCTAAAGTGACTCTCCCTGTATTACACCATGTCATTATTCTTTCAGTAACGAAACAGAAGGGGTTGCACTGATCTCATAAAGCAAAAATAGTTATTTTCCTACAGCCATATTTGGATGCTGCTTTAAAATAGCAGTTCTCAACAGAACATCCTTGAGTGCCTGCTATTATTAGCAAGATATTTCACTGAATTTTCTGTTGATAACTGACAGTAAAGAAGGGTCACGCTGCAGATCTTATGTTATTTAGTGGATCCCAGTAGTAAGTGTGAATTTGGGTGGTTTGACAATGAGAAGAAGCAGAGATCATAACTGGACAATGATTTCACTGGGGAGGCCTTCAGCTGCCACACTGCTCAGACAACTCACAAGGTCCTCGTCACTGCAGACCATGCCTATGATACTGCTTTAGTTAACATCACCTTGCTATTCAAATAGGCACTGAGCACCCAGACACAGACAGAATAGGTGATAACAGCAGGTTTGTTTCAAGAGCCCACAGAAACCAAAACTTTTCCCAGACTGTCATCAGTTTTGTAAAAGAAGAATTCAGATGAGCTGGAAATGTGCAGTGCATATTGAAAAGCAAGACGGTAACAGAAAACTCACAGTGCTTTATTCATACAGCTTACACTTGCAAGGAAAACTTTGCCTTGATTCGAAACACACAGAGAAAATAACTTGGGAGCCAATATTTTAAGCGCTCTTCTCTATACAAATGGGTTAATGAAAATTTGCATGGGTTTTTGGACTAGTGAACCATTGAAGAAGCAGCAGTGAGGTGGATCCTGAAGCTGGGATCACTGGACTCCAGTGGACAGCTATGAAATGCACAGGGACACTGATACAAGAAAGCCCTGTCCTTGGCCTCTTCGGACTGCAAACTGGGAAGAAACAGCAAGGGCATCCTAACCAGTTCTGACTGCAGTGACAAAGCACACGTGTGGAAGCATGCAGAAAGCACAGTGTAAAAGGACAGAGGGCAGGATACAGGGATTTCTGCAAAGCATTAAGTCAGCTTGCTGCTTTGCTAAGTCCCTCCTTCTTTTGACCCACAGCAAGTGAGGTTCCACCACCTCACCCATGATACACACAGGAACCACAATGTCCCTCATCTGCTGGAGGCACCCCTGAATTTTAGGCACAGATTCAATGCGCGGTGTCCCTTTAAAAATCCCAACTTGCCTTTCCTCCCCCCAAAAGAAAAAAGGAAAAGTAACGCAGGAGCCTTCAACTATGAGCCTGTTGTGCACAACTCATCCAACACTCCTAAAAGAGAGCTAATTTTTTTAGCATCCTTTGCTTTCAAAGCAACCAACTAAATGCAGAAAAGTGGGCCCTCCCCAAGGGACTGCCTCCTCCCTGTGATGCAGATCGCCTGCAGCTAACATGCAAGTAGGACAGAAACAGAACTTGAAAATTCTCAGCCCTACAGACGACTCCATGAAAGACAAAGGGAAAATGGTTATTTGGCATGCAAAAACTGGCTCCCTGTAGCTGCCTGTCTGGGAGGGCTCCCCTGCAACCGCTCGTTAGTGGCAACAGCAAATAATTTGTAAATATAGCCATAAAGATATCTGTGTTGATATTAATATGCATGCATCAAACCTGAATGACCTTAAGCACCGTATATTTCAAATGCCACAGAAAAGTGAGACACTTAACACGTTACAGTGTGGCATTTTCTATTGGGCTTTCTGCTAACTGCTCACGCAAATATAGAGGAGGCAGAGTTTTACAAAGCCCCGTTTTGTCTGTCCACGACACAGCAGCTCATTTCCTCCTCAACATTAAATTGCATTAAAAAAATATATAAATTACATAAAGCTACAAGAAATGCTTTCAAAAAGACAGGGAAAAGAGAAAAGCAGGAAACGAAACAAAAAGCCCTGGTACAAAATATATGCAGAATTTGTTTTCCAATGAAGGTCTAATAGGGCTACCTCTTAAGTCTGGATATGTAAAAAATTGCCCTTTTCACAGCTGATAAAATACAAATTAATCCTTAGAGGATTTAATATGTGCCTATTTATTACTTTCAAGTATGAAAGTACTGCTGCAATTAATATAGCCTACACTACTGTATGCGCTGGGCTGTAGCATTGTCTTTGAAACAAGAAATATATGCAAAGCTTTTCTATACAGATAGGTAGAGAAACACACACACACACATGAAATGAATATATTTTGCCTTAAAATCTGCAGGAGTAGGTGTGATGCAGTGCCTTTTCAAAGGCTGAGCATCCGGAGTGTCTCTGTTTGTTCCACCACTGCTGCCATGAATCAACGTGAACTCCAAAGCTTTAAATTAAGGTGTCTTAGGGGTATGGGATAATGTTATTTGTTTGCGACTATAACTTGGCTTTATTCTGAGAATTGCAAACATTTTAAAAATTAAAGACACCTTTTTTTCTCTCTCGCTACAGATTCGTGTGTATTTAACCTCCAGTTCTTAATTTCTTTATTTATTTGAGAACTATTTCATTTATTTGCTCGTGTTCCCGCAATTAACTCTTGGAATCCCAATTCCAAATCCCCAATCAAACAATGGTGCCTGTCTCCAGTCAGTGAAGAGTTGTCATTTCAGGAATTCTCACTCTATTTGCAGAAAAAATATTCTTTACTTGCCTACTCCTATGCACATCTATTTATTTTTTTCCATCTCTTTAGCATACATTGGCCAGGTGACAAGTTTCTAGTTCTTTGCACACCTGAAACATCTGCTGACTTTGAAGTTAGTGATTCATATCCAAACGCTTTTAGAGCCATATTCCAAATTTCTTATTGCAAATGTAGATATGTGTGTGTGTGCATGCGTTTTTCGTATATATATAAATATATATGTGTGTGTGTACACATATATGCATTTAAATAATAATAATAACCTTTGGGTTATTCATTTATCTTCCATGGCTTCAAAAATTTGCATGGCGGAAGCAGAGAAATGAAAATGATTCCATTTTTATCCTTCAGTAATGAATCCTCCAAATTACCATAAGCCTTGTTCTTTAAGTTCAGGGTAATGAGTCAGATTTTATTCATATTTTTTGAAGGGTCGAATCTCTGTTTGATAGTCTCCCTTTGTTTATTCATCACCAAAAGTCTATATAATTTCCTGCGTGGTCGGTCGTTTATTTGCAGTCTCTCCAGTAGTATTTATTTAGGGTAAAAGACCACCTCGAGGGGAGTGGAGGACAGCAGCACTTGTGCATTACGCTGCCTTTCCCGTCCCATCTCAGCCCATGGAGCTCTTTTGACAGACAGCATGAAAAAAAATCTGCATAAGGAAAAGTAACTGACAGCTGGGGTCAGACTCTCTCTGTTTAATGACACTGCCAGTTACACATTTTGAATTGTTTAAATATGAGTCTACAGCTTCAACGATCATCATCTCACTGGTTCCACTTTTCATACCCAACAGCCAGGAAAGTGACACGTAATTACACACTTACTGATGGTATCGCCGGGGCCGATAATTAAAACTGCCACGGGAGGATTGCTATTGCTAGTCTACAGCTGGGATGTTGTCAAGAGGTAGAAACTCCAGCAGCTTTTAACGCTATCTTCTTACAGGTGGACCACGGGCGCCGGCGGTGAAGTAATAGAAAGGCCTCAGCACATCATTCACAATGTCTCGCACAAATGAAGAAAATCTATTAACAATCCAATAAGTGAAATACAAACACGCTGACCCAAGGGTTAAACTGTCTGGGTGGACGCTCCGCTCGCCGACGCGACGCATTGTTCTTTTTTTTTTTTCCCTTTTTGGATGTGTTTACAGAAAAAAAAATCCCGTCAGGAATATTTTGCCACCTTCAGTAGCACAAAGGGATGCTGGGCGGGCTGCACAGAAAGCAGCGCTGTTTACTTCCGATGAGCTCATTGCTTCTTGATGACTAACTAAAACTCAGGGACAAGGAACGAACAAGCTGCCAAAGATAAACAGTTGAGGAAACACGGAAAGATCTCGTTTTGCACGGTAGGTTTTGTTAAATAACCAGTGCTCGGGGCGTTGCGCTGGAGATTTGTGTCCTGCCTTGGCGAAAACATGAGCAGTAAATTCTTGGGTAAAACATACACAAGCAGTTCTGAACCTGCAATATAAAGCCGGAAAAATCATCACAGACAAGGTAACTGAGTGCTCGATGGACAGCCCAAATATAAGCTAAATTTGTTATTGGTTTGATGCTTGACTACTAACAAACCACCCCTGGTGTTCCTCCTTTTTTCCTCTGATGAAATGGAGATTGAAATATGACCAAGTTATGGGGGAATTAGTATCTGCATAGTACTTGGTACTTGCTTCATTTCAGGTTTTCATATTGTACTTACCAAACTTTGCTGAAATAATGTAGAAGAATAAAGCATTGACCTTGTAGTGCTGTGTACAAGAACCAGCACCAAACTGGCAGCTTTCTCGTGTTTGTCCACTCACACAAAGCCATCGACCATTGAGATTCAATGTGACCTCAGCTCTGAGCCATACTGTGTTGAGACAAGGTGTGTTTTGGCATGAGAGCAGCTCCATGTTTGCAGGTTTGATCCCCAGTCACTGAGCTCAGCCATCTCAAGGGCTTCAACTGGGCTGTGGCCAAGGCAGTCACAGCTCCAGGCTTCCCACTAAGCCCCCTCCCTGCCTTTGGAGGAGATGTATGCTTTCAAATGCCACCCACAGGCAGCTCCTTCGTGTCTCCAGAGCCACAAGAACTCTCTTAGCACACTACATGTGCTCTTTCATCCCTCCCATGGCCCGTGTCCCCTTTCCGACTGCCTTCATGAAACGTCCCTAGCAAATTTGGGAAGCGATAATGAGGACACGTATCCCCACACAGCCTTTTCATGCCTCTCACAGCTTGGCCCTGGTGAATTTATAGATGCACAGAAAGCCTTTGTCAAAAGGACGAATACTCCAATGCCGAAGGAGTCAGGCTGGTAAGAAGCTCCTTCTCCAGAGTCCAAAATGCGTAACTTTCATCCATCACTTTGCCTTAAAACATAAAAATAGAGTGAGCATCACAACCAATCAACCATTGCCCTTGCATTTAAGCAACCTTTTTGGCATATTAGACTGATAAGTATTTATTAAACCTGGTCCCTCTGTATATCAAGCAGGCTTTAAAAGGAGAGAACATCTTCCAACCCATTTCCACCTCTGCAAGCATACCTGAACAGAAATGCCACATATTCACATTGCAATGTATTGGATAAGAACAGAAAAAGACTTCTGTTTCTGCAGTCCTGCTAAATTACTTTGTTTGGCACCATAAAAAACTTGAGGACTTGCACATCTTGCACAAAAGTCTGAGCGCAGTTCGACAAAACAGGCATTTTGGTGTCAGCTGCTGAAACAAGGGAGCAGAGGTTGCTTCTCACTGAGAAGCTCTCCTGAAGGCCTTCTCCTCCTCACCAGGCATGTCAATCACATTGCATTTCACTGATGTGCGTTGACTGTTGCCATGTTTGAGTATTTTCAAGACTGTTCCTCTGCCTGCACCTATAAATAAGGTTTGGGTGTCTTTTGCCATTGAATTATCCAATTCTTAAGTAAAGCATACAAGATTTCTGAGACTTTGGACATCGAGATCTTAAAAAAAAAGATATTTAATTTCTCTGAGCTGATTTTTTTTTTTTTTTTAACATCAGCTTTTGTGTATTTAATTTGGGGAATTTGGAGTATTTTAGAAAATTGGATTAATAGAGAACCTTGAACAATTTAAGTGCTAGGAAACATATTTAGCTAGAAATTATGACAAAATTAAGCATAGAATTCTTTGTGACTTGAATATTTGCCAGTGAACTAGTCACAGCAGCAAGCTGTTATTAAGTAACGTTAATGGTAAGAACTGCAAAATACTAAAATTCAGCACATATATTTTTACTAGATATTTTCTCTTTGGTTCTGAGTTTCAATTTCATCTTTAATAACCAGTAAGCTACCATTATAATGTACAAAAGTCATTTGAAGGAAAAGATACTACCTTTCTTCATTGAAGGCTCCTATATAAGATATACCAAAAGACAAATATAAATAATATTTAATAAAGATTCTCCAATTATATGAACAAGGCTATACCCTAAACCAACCAGAGAAGTGATAGTCACATCGTGTGTATTGCAAATTGTTGATATACTTAATGCCAATATTTATTTTTTCCTAGGAATTAAGCATCTGAAATTTTATCCTGTTGAGGTGAACAGCTGATTTGCCATCAACTTAAGCAGCAGCATCATTTTACTCCTCAATACCTTTGATAACTTAACAAAAGAAAGTTGCTGGTTCCTGATACAAAAGGCATGTGAGATGCCAGATGCTTTCATATGCCTGGTTCATAGGCAGCACATCAACCTGTGCACTGTTGTCACAGAAAAGTGAATGTGGATGCTGAAACTCCCATAGCTCCACCAAGTGCTCTACCATCCTCACTTGGTCTATATAAACCCATCAAACCTTGGTCCTATTAGATACCAGAGCAAAGCCACCATTAACTTTAAAATGTGGATGTTAACTACATAAATGCCAGGCTGCTTGCACTGCATACGGAAAAATGTCATCAGCTGGTATCTTTCCAGGCCAGAAGAGTCAGAAGAGAATAAGAGATGGCTGAAAGAAGCCAGAAGACAATAAAGAGATAGTTGCTCTAGCTGGCACCGTTAGCACTCCTGGAAGGGATAAAATTGAGCACCATCACCCCTCTTCCTCATCATTGCATCTTTACAGCACCATGTCTGAAAAATGACATTGAGAAAACAGCTCAGATTGAGCTTTTCCAGTCTCAAACACATGTAATTCACACTAGAATGAAGAATGACAGTGGAGAGTTAGTGTAAGGCTATGTAGAACGCTGTAGGTGCAAGTGAATCTGAAAGCTGGTGCTGTGCAGCTACAATCAAGTCTGGAGAGAGCCTAAATCACAGCAGTAAGAAAAGAGTTAGGAAGGAGGTGAGGAAAGGGAGGAGGAAGAGAAATGTTGATCAGTTCTGGATAGAGCCCATGACAGTTAATGACAAACTATGCAGGGTTCAACAAACTTAAATAACACTACCTAGATTTTTAACTGGAAGTTTCAGACAGCATAATCAAAACCATTTCAAATGGATATTTTGCAGTACTCTTGAGGAGTGAAATTTGAAAACTTATGAAAACACAATTATTGGAAACAAAGTAGACCAGGGACAGGGAGGAAAAAATCAGCTTGGAGGAATGAGAAAGACATAGAAAGGAAACTGTGCTGGGGCGAGCATCTCGCTCCAAACACAGCTGAGAAATGAATTATGGAGCAGATTAATCTCTGCACCCATGCTAGGTCAGTAGAACTGAGGACGGGCAGCATTTAGCTCTCTGGTTTTGGGGAATGTTAAATCAGAGCAAAGTCACACAAGAATTCTCTCTAGCAGCTGGTCTGACCTCTCCAGATGTGGCAGGATGCTCTCTGCAGCAGCAGGCACAGTGGTACCCATCACCATCCACAGAACTCTCGCAGTAGAACAGACAGCAGCTCACCTATTCCCATATGGCATGAAAAAGGGGGGGAGACTGTATGTACATACACACACATATATAATGCAAAGCCCAGGACATCACCAGATGCAAACCCAAGCAGAACTATTGCACAGTGCTTCCTTGGGGCAGTGCCAGTTTATAGGTCCTGATGATCTGTGTTCAAACATAACACATTTTATTCCTTAACTACACAAATTCAGCGATCTTCTCCACAGTTTCTGTGTGACATAGGCACGTAGTACAGAAAAGCCAACTTTTCTTCCACTTGTGTTTATTCATCAACTGGAAGTACCAGGATGGATAGCATGGCAGGAACAGGGCCAGGATCATGTAAGAAGTTGTTGGGTGAACGTCTACCCATGCCTCTGCCAATGCATCTTCATCTCAGCTGGCGCTGCCCAGTGCTCTACCCTGGCCTTGGAGTGTTTTTGAGCAGAATTGGCAGTCGTGCCCATCTCTGTAGCAGTTTTCATGATGGAAAGTCATGGACACTAAAATGGAGTTCCCAAATCCAATTTTCACTTGTGAATTGAGCCTTGGCTTGTACCCGGCTCTGCAGAGGTGAAAGGCTAATGCAGTGGCCCAGTGTGCCATCGGGGCTCTGCCATTGCCTGCTAATGATGTTTCAGATGCTGCAGAAGCCTGCATCGGGAACTGGGAGTGAGCTGGGGCTGCCTGGGGGAGAGATTCACAGCCAAGAGGTGGTGGTATGCCAGCCTGACAGGGAACGCCAGCAAACCCCAGCAAGTGCACACAAAATTTGCCCTAGGAGAATCCACATCTATGTTTTACAGCTGCAGACACACTTCCAAGACCAGCCACTGGCCACTCGTTACACTAATGCAGCCACTCATGGAATCGTGGACTCACAGACTGGTTTGTGTTGGAAAGGGCTTTAAAGCTCATCCAGCTCCAGCCCCTGCCATGGGCAGGGACCCCTTCCACTGGAGCAGCTTGCTCCAAGCCCCTGTGTCCAACCTGGCCTTGAGCGCTGCCAGGGATGGGGCAGCCACAGCTTCTCTGGGCACCCTGTGCCAGCGCCTCAGCACCCTCACAGGGAAGAGCTTCTGCCTAATATCGAGTCTAAACCCCCCCCCCCCCTTTCAGTTTAAAGCCATCCCCCCTTGTCCTGTCACTACGTGCCCTTAAAAATGCCTTGTACCTATCTAAATATACTGATCCTGATGCGAGTTGAAGGCTGTTTGAGGTGTCTCAAGGATTAGTAAACACCTGCATGTTTATGAAAGGTTTTTTTCTGAAGCGAAATCTAAGTGCTTAAAACTCATCATATTTTCTGCTTTGTTAATATACACAATTATTCTCTAGCTTGTCCGTGGAGCTTGGTAGATGAGCAATAATAAACACGTGTTTACTCTTCAGTCCATAAATATAGTCTTCCTCCCAATCCCTGGCTTAGAAGTGCACCTCAAAAAGAGCAGGTGATTTTGCTTTACTATCATCTGTATCATAGCCACAATGTGCCAAGCAGTACTGAAAGGATATTTTATTAGCTGATAAACTGGACTACTATTCACTGAGGAAGAAGATCATCAAACAAATTACACTGAGAACCAATAATAGGGGAAAGGTTAATGATTTCTGTAAGCCACTGCATTCACCCGCCCCTGTAGCTTACTAAGAAAATGAGGGTTTCTTCATGCTGAGCTTATGGGAACACTTTACCCATATTTCAACCCTTCTTTCCTCAGAGCTCTTTGACATCACTGCTTTCTTGCTGGAGAATTTACATTAAGGACAATTATAAAACAAAAATATACCACCATTCGGGAAAATATACAACTTCTTATCAGAGGGATGTGGATGTTCTTCTTGCCAGTCTACAGACACGGAGATTAAATTTCAGAGAGAGATTTATTTTGTGCTATTGTCCTGTTATTCACCAGAGGATTGTGCAATGCAAGTAATCTGATCAGAATAATGCATAGGGACATATTTCAGAAAACCAATAATTGTGGTAACGTTGAGCTCTGCAAGGTGCCAAAATAAAGTCCAAAACTACTCTCACTCTTTTGCACAATTCCTTAATCATGGCATCATAATGTGCTGCTCTGTCGTCCATTAAAGCCACAAGCTTGAAGTAATCAATGCTGGACATTAGGAGATTTATTGTAATTTAAGATCTACAGCACTTTTGCAGGCTGAAAAGTGGAATTATAGTTTATAGGTGTGCCATAGCTTGCATTTCACAGCTTTTACTTCTTTAAGCTGGCTTGGTGCGGGTTTTTGTTGGTGGCTTGAGGTTTTTTCTTTCTCTTAACCTGAGTGCTGCAGGCTTTTTTACGATGTTAGGAAGCAGTTAAGGCAAACAACAGAAAAAATTACTAAAACTGACTGTATTTAAATTCTGTTTACTTCCTTAACCTTTTGACTTACCTATACAAAAAGTAATCTTTCATAAACAAGTCCCAAACAAAATCATTGCCTATTTTACTTTCCTAAAACCCTTGTGGGATAAGCAGAAATTGTAACAAGATCCATTTGACCGTTTTTTATTCCACTCATATTTGCAATGATTTTATAACTGATGCTTGGTTTGCCTCTCCACATTATCACAATCAGGGCATCCTGGGATTAAAAACCATTTAGGGCCCAACTCTTAAAGAAACTCCCCACACAGCAGTATAATGAACACTGTTCCTTTTTATTGTCGCTGGGTTTATTGGTATGCCAAAGATGCTGCAAAGCTCAGTTCTCACTCTAAAAACAAAGGAGGGACCCACTTCCCAGCATGGCTCCAGTACAGAGACAGCACAAAGAGTTTCAAGGAAGGTAGCACTGAGACCCTCACACGGCAAACGTGCCGTTACAGTGCGACTGGGTTGGAAGTCGGACATGCTTCAAGACCAATGCGTCCCTACCCATGGCAGAGGGTTGGAACTGGCTGAGCTTTCAGGTCCAACACAAACCATTCCAGGATTCTCATTCTGTGAATCTGCTCCAGCCCAGATGCTGCAGGTGTTGCCAGATGCAGAGTTTCAACTGACCACTGAGAAAACATCCAGGCTGGGGCCATTACTTCACTATGTGCCTAACTTTAGGCTTCACTATGATGCGGGTGAGACACTGAAACATGTTGCCCTGAGAAGCTGTGGCTGCCCCATCCCTGGAAGTATTCAAGGCTGAGTTGGGCACAATGTGATTCTGTGATTCCATGATTATAAAAACTGCCAAAGGCTATTCTGAATAATAATGGATTCACCATGTGCTTATACAGAATCGACTTCAGCACGTGCTTAGAAGTTTCTGTGAACTGGAGTCCAAAACTGGGCTCACATGAGTAAGGCAGTTGGCACTGGATGCTGTGAAACCGTGGTTATGGACTTGCCAAGGCTAGCTCATCGTGAAGCATGTCAAAGATTAATCCAATATTTTAGCTAATATTGTGTAAACATGCAGCCCCTTACTTCTAATAGCACCTTTCAGCCAAGCGGAGCTCAAATCCATACAAATGAGGATTCCTTACTGACTACTGAAATATTAGAATTCATGTGAAATATAGCAGTGCTGGCATAGAAAATAAATATGTGAGCCCTTGTTAGGAAACAGAGTGCAGAAAATATATTTGATTAATGTATTTTAGAGGGGTGAATTATAGCTTAGCCACGTTGAAATGTGACCAGACACTTTGAAACTGTCGCTGGATCCTGTTAGAGAGCACAAATGGTCACGTTTTGCATTTCATGGGAAAGGCAGGCACTCCAAGCAGCAAAGTTACTGAGAAAATATGTTACCACTGAACAAGAAATGCTATTCCCTGCAGCAAGTCCTATTTCTTACAAGTGGAAGACCCCACTTTTATAACCCACCTGGCAAAAGTGCTGCTTAGCTTACATGGAGGGAAAAGGTCTCAGCTCTAGGAACAGATCTCCCAAACCGACAGAAGCAAGGTAAGAAACTCTGTAATCAGATAACCTACAAATAAGAATTCCCAGTAATTGCCTGTGCAGGCACCAAAACGTGGGTGTTGTATTGCACAAGACAAGAATATCAGATAGAGGAGATCCAGCTAACAACTGATATTCCCAAAATAGATGCAAAAGCATCCAAACCCAAAGCCATGAGGTCTTTTGTATTCTCAGAGCAACCTGCAGTCTCTGATCTTCCACTGTTGCAGGAAAGGAGTACATGGCCATTGATTTCAATGAGTGCAGGATCAAGACCATAATTGCTTATAGCAGCCATACACATCAGTGTAAACCTATTTGTAACAGAACCTAAGGGCACATTTCATGTATGGTTGGGAGGAAAACCCACTCACAATGGAGGTCAGGAGTGTTCATGTAGAATTTATACTACAAAAGAAAAAGGAAAAACTTTCCTCTATGCTTCTATGTGAATTCATCAATTTAACTTACACTTAAATGGAAAATCGCTATACAGAGACCATAAAAACGTATTATGTTACCAATTGAATGGTTTACACTGCTGGCAAGCTCAGGGAAAACATACCTTTTCACTATCACCAGCTTGAGTGAGCTGCATTATGAAGGATCCCATATATATCCTTAACTTTTGTACATGGCAATTCTCTTCGCATGTGCTCTCCTTACCTTAAATCAAGTGAGTGATGAGGAGAAGGATGAGCATGGGTAGAGAAAGGAAGAAGATGTAAAGAAAAGAGAAAAGCTGAGAAGGAAAATAAAGAGAAAATAAAGTTAGGGATGAAGAAGAGACAGAAATGGAAAATAGAGCAAGAAAAGGGCAAGGTGCTTCTCAGGAGTCCAGGATAACAAATGCATCTCAATAAAGGCAAGTTGCTCTAAAAGGAAAACAATTCGCACATCTTTGCTTCCTAACGTATATTCTAGTTCCACATGCCAGGAGGCAGAAGGGCAGGAAGAGACAAGAAAACAGGGAAAACAAGACATGATGCTGGGCAGTACCTTGGCTTAGCCGAATATCTTCTGCACAAAATCCAGGGTTGATTAGTGCTAAGAGACAGTATTTTATGTGTATCTCCATGCTGTGACTGACACAGACAACAGATAATGGTGCTGGGGGGCTCTCCTCTGGACCAGAGCACAGCAAAGCAGTAAAGACAGAGAGAAGTGACATTCAAGAGACTTCTCACTCTGCTGCTTTCCCATGTTTTTCCAACCTGGGGTTCTAGGATTATATGATATATGTAAAAAGTGGCTCCTGAAAATGGAAGTTTATGAAGCTATAGTGGATTTTGATCTTTTCTAAGTGTGCTGCATCCCAAAGCCACCGGACACACTGGCGTGTGGAGTGGGAACAAGTCCTGCATATTGCCTCATCCAGATCCGTTCCTCTGCCCCACCACAGTCAGCAGGGCCCAGCAGAAACAGTCGCTGTTTGAATGTCACACTAACTCAGATTGCTGCCAACCCCCCTCATAATTAGCAGAGGTGACGGTGATACGCAGTATCCCAGTGAGGGCCCACGCTTGAGCAGTGCAAAGGGTCCTTGGCATGAAGGAGAGGTTTCCCCCACCCTGTCCTCTCCCCCCACAAGTCAGCCGGGTCTGACCTCCCCAACGTGTCAGGTTTCAGTCCTTTCTACAAATGTTTATAGCACAAAAGTGCAAAGGGAGTAATGAAACTCTCACCCTTAATGCTGCTCTCCCAGGAGTGGGGTTGTTGAGAAGGGCAGGGTTCTGCTTGAGAGGTGTTCTCCAACTGGCCATCGTTTGTGGTCCCCCTCCCTCTCCCTTCCTCCCTCATTACTGTGTAAAACAAATGCAAAGAACAAACATTCCTCCCAAAGTAGGCGCAGGAACAAAAATTAAAGCTGTGAGATTTGGAGAGTATTGTTATTTTTGTTTTAAATCCCTTGTGGAAAGTTTGATGGTCTTTACTCATGAACAATCCAAAAATGATCCTACTTTTTATTTCTCTTCTTTCTTCCCTTCCCCCATAGAGCAGTTCAGTGATTATTGAACAGCTCTATCACAGGGATTACTGATGTTAATCAGGACCACACAGTTGCATTAGACAGAAGTTTCTGCAGGAACTCTACTAAGGAATATAAATTAATGATGGAGATTGCTCTGGACTGCTGACTGCAGTGTTGGTTACTTCATGTTAAGAAAACAGCATTGCACAAATCCCAGGAGCTCAGAGGACGGTGACAGGAATGATCAAAGGAGGGCTGGAAATCTATTTATTAGTGAAATATAAAGAGATTGGGAGATAACAATTATACCTTAGAAGGAAAGCCGTAAGAGAAGGTGTGATGCAGTGTAAAAAATACTGATTAGCACAGATGAGCCAGATCAAGAGCTTCTGACTCAAAGCACACAATCAATTAAATACTCACAAATCCAAAGCAGATGAAAAGAAATTTTGTGTTGCCCAACCTAAAATGCAGACAAATGAACATCATCACTCAGATCAGCGTCGCAGCAATATTCAAGTACGGATGTTTATGCAGCACAGAGGAGCAGTATCACTAATCACAAACCCTGTAAGGGGCATTGCACTTTGATCTTCTGTGAGCCCGTCTCCACATTGTAACCCAAATTTAAAGAGGAGACAGCTCCCAAAATGCGTTGCTTCATAGGTCAGTGGTGGCCACGGTAGGATGCAGAGCACTGGAGGTGAGCAAGGCAATGCGTAGCGGGTCTCTGATGAAGCATCATGTAGACACATTTACTGTGTGATTGCACCTCTGCATTTTATAAAACTCCCTTTTCTGTCTAACAGCAAGGTTCTAAAATCACATTGAGAAACCCCAGACATTAATCGTGTTGGAAGCCTGTGCTTATAATTACGACCCACCTCATCTCACCGACCACAAGATCATTCTGATGGTTAAAGTAGCATTGGAAACCAGCACACAATGGGTTCTGTTCAACTCCAGCCGCACGAAGAAGAGCCACATAAAAATGTTGTTAAAATAAACTTCGGTAGACAGAGACCTGGTGTAAACCAAGTGTAAACTCTGAGTGGATTTTTACTACAGACCCATAAACCTCTGAAAATAAAAGTTTGTAGTGGAAATTGAGAGGAATCTATCATGGGAACACTGGGTGCTCCCGTGGTTTGCAGGTTCTGACTCCCCCCCTGCAAATCTCACCTTCTTTTCCAAAGCGGTGCTTATAAATGCCACTCCTGAAACCTCACTGCTGCCTCCTCTATCACCAAATCACTGCAATGCTGGCACCCTTCCAGTCTCAGGCCGTAGCCAGCAAGGCAATTCCTTTCCTCCGCTTCTTTTTTCACATCCCTCCGGAAAACTTCACGGAAAAGACACCGCTTTTGTTGGTTGTAGTACATTGAGATCCTAAAATTGCTGCTAATTGTAATGTTTGTAATTATTTCTAGCTTTTAATTTTTGTAATGACTCTTCATGGTTCTGTTGACCAGGGGAAATTTTAATCCCAAACGTGCCCAAGTGTCAAAATTGCCATTCCACATGAAGGAAAAGAAGGCTTTTAAGAAGCCGTAAAGTTTACTTACTGAAAATTAGAAATGGGTATTTATTGTCAGATTTCCATCGGAGATTGAAACCTTTTATTTAACACTGCCTGGAAGTGTAAATTATTCAAATGTTTACATTCGAATGCTGCTGTACTCTAATGATTCCATTTTCTGCAGTGTATTAGCAGTAAGATAATGAAAAGCTTCATCAGAGTGTTAAACAAACATCTAGCTACAGCCTTTCATGGCAGTGGAAGATGCTCACAAGGGCAGTCAGTTAGGGCACCCTTGTGCTCCAGCAGAAGTCAGTAGGGTGAAATGAAGCAATCCAGCCCTCTGCTCAGCCACAGTGCTGACCTACATGGACAAACCAATAATATACTCATTGCCTACAATGTAGCATTAAGATGACCCAATGGTTGTTAAAAAGTAGGGGTTTTTCCCACTATACAGATGCAAGTGTATTTAAAATGGGTATAGGTTTCATCTTGGTCAGCAAAGGGGTTACACGGCTATGAAGGAAAGAGGCATGCTTTGTTTGTTAGAAGGGGTTTTATTTAGAGAGATAAAGGAGTTGAATAGAGAAAGCAGTTAAGTTTGGAAATCTTTACCATTGGCTTTGTGTTTTGTTTTGTATATTTTTGTGTACTTCAGAAATGCTAGAAAGGATATGTCTGTCATTGTTCTTCTCTAGGAGACTTCTGTCTTTACATAGCTTGTTCGCAGTCTTTCCCCATCCCTGGCAGTGTTCTAGGCCAGGTTAGGAGCAACCTTGCTCTAGTGGAAGGTGTCCCTGCCTGTGGCAGGGGGCTGGAACTGGGTGAGCTTTATCCCACCTAAACCATTCTAAGATTCTATGACGATTTTATGAGGGAAGACAGGAGCTTTCATTTCTTGAGAAATTCCTACCCAAAAATACCCTGGCATCAGCCAGCAGAGCAGGATAAAAAGGCAGCAAAATACCCCGGGGATGGCTGGTGGTCACAACATCCCTTGTGCCAGCCCTGGGCACTGCTGCCCATCCCATCCCTGTCCCAGGGTACAGGGAATTACCTCAACCCACCCAGAAAGGGGGAGTTGGACTGGGATGGCACATAGGTAATATTTTCCGCCTTGACTAAGACTTTTCTGAGCTGCAGCCCTTGCATTAGGTGGTTAATTTTTTCCCCTCTCCAGGGTTTTCATGGGATATCCTGTTCATGCATCAAGAGCCTGCTATACAGGTGACTGCAGTTTCTTGTATGTAAAGAAAAAACACAACACGCACGCACGCAAGGAGAAAAAAATGTTTTTTAAACTGTTAAGACCATTTTTTTCTACCTCATAAAGAACCAAAAGGAGGCAAAAGCCCAATTTTCCCACCATTACAACCTCAATTCCAGCCCTCACCTGTGTCACTTCTGTTACGCACAGTCCAAAGCACTGCAGCTGCCCTTGTATTTTCTTCCAGTATAATTTTTTTAAATACACAAATATTATACTCCAGGGCATGTTTTCCTGGGCCAACAATACATGCCTCACTTTTATTGTGAGGCACAAGCCCTTCGGTTTCATGTCTTTTGACCTCCCAAGAAATGTATTAATGACCCTATAAAGCTCTCTCTGGCACGTATTCATATTAATACAATATACTTCTTTGTTTTTATATTACATAGTAAAAGAGGGGGAGGGGAGAGAAAAGAAGAGAAAAAAAAAGACAGTTGTTTCAATATCCTTCTACCACTAAACATAGTTCAGAGGGGGAAAAACCCAATAGTGATCTGAAGAAGGATAGCTGATGTTATTTGAGCTATATTTTAGCCTGGGTTACTTCATTCTGACTTATTTCTCCACTGCCATCAGTTATGACTCGACTCAAACCAGTAACAAAGTCCAGCTGCTGCTTTCCACAGCCACCTGGAGCAAGCCACAGATGCCTCATGCCCAATGAGGGACGTTCTGCATGCAGCATCACGGGGCACACTTGGAGAAGGGGATAGAAGAGCATTTTTCAATAACTTCTCCTGTCCCTGTGCCTCTTTTATGATCCCATTCAACAAGTTGATTTCAACCTGGAGCAAGCACATCAGAAACCATAGCTCTGAAGACTTAAGGTGGAGTAAAGTACAAGACTGGAACACAAGACCTATCCTTGGGTCACCTGATGAGTGCACATTTTGTGCCTTAAATAAATAAACAAATTACAAAAAGAAAACCCAAAATGTTGGTAAAATACTTTCTGCCACTGTTTCCTCTATTCATTTTTTATTCCAAAACAAGCTAAAATGAATTTACAAGGGGCTTAGCTCAATACTTGAGCTACTCCTTGATCCTAGTGAGCACACTGGGATCAACTTTTGCCGTAACTGTTTCATTTAACCCCCTGTACACCCATTAGCAAGCAATGCTTGTGATAAACAGTTTGCCCAGCACTGGTGTAGTATCCTCATCACACATTGTATTATAGTTATGGACATTTTCTAGTGCTCCAATTTTACTTTTTGATATAATGGCTATATTAAAACCCCTATCAAAAACTCATAGCTAATATTGCTGTGCTATTATCAGTCTCTCATTTGCACAGTAGACATAAATATATATTACCCCTTACAGATGGCAAAACAGGCTCAGCTAGGGAAACAGCACACTATCATTTACGTCTGATACCAACAGAATACATTTTAACTAAGCTCTTAATTAAATCAAATACTTGATGAAATCAAGTATAAAAAACTCAAAACGAGTACACCAAAGGATGTCCCAGACTTCTGAAGCAGACCACAGTACTCCAAAACCATGGAACAACCAGAGTAATTATTTTTAACTACTTATGAGACAAATCAAGTAAACCCTAATTTTGACTACAGTGTCCTCAGCTCTGCTACGTACATGGGAAAGGAGGGTAAATCTGGTCTTAGTCCTACCCAAGTCTGGGAATTTTTCTTCCTGCTTTGAAAGGAAAGCCGTCACAGTTCATAAAGTTTGTCCTTTTTGCTAATGCAGAACTGCTTTTTTCCTTCTAACACTTCCAAAAACCCACTTCAAAAGTTAGTAGAAGCAAGTTAGCCAGAAACTCTGTCAAAAGGAAGTCTCCAAACTGATCTCAATGTTTTGATAAAGTGGATAAAATGTCGCCCCAAAAATAATATAAAACTCTCCACACAACATATACACATAGTGGGGGTAGAGCATTTGCGAATACGTTTGACTTCCTAGCAGCATCTTAACTTTTAACCTTTGATATTTAAGGCAGAAGAGATGGAAATATCCATAATTAATAATGACTAAAGCAAAGGTATATTCTTTTTATTAATTTTTAAATTTAGAAAAATATTAAAAAACATGAAGCTGGGGTTATTTGGCAAGCTCCTTGCAATGCGCATAAATAAATCTCTTTCAGCAAGTCTCCAAGGGTTTTAGGCAAAACTTAGTGAATGCCAAGGAGGAAGTCTAAAAACAATTTCTGGCTTGTTTGTTGAGCCAAAAAAGTGGACATCATGTCCAAAGTACAATTTGAAATATTGCTTTTTGTACTACAGAATGAAGCGATGCTTGGTTTCAGCTCAGGAATAAGGAGCTTCCCGGCAAACCAGTGGCACCAAGATTTTAACTCAACACCAGCCTTTCTTTAGGGCTTTTAGTACAGTTCTGCAGAAGGAGAACAGCCCACAAGGCAAACTGGGTTTGTTTCTTTGTTTTTGGTGAGCAAAGCCTTTTGTTAGACCTACCCTGGCCGTTTTTAATGTAGGTTAATATGTGGAAAGGCATCAGCGGTCTAGAGCTGATTCACCCGTAGCCTGGTGTATGTTAACTTGTCCATAGAGGATATCCAGCTCGCTCCATCTGGATCCTACTGAAATCTTTAAATTGCCTTCTCTAGCATGAACAAGTCAAATTTCAGGGCAAGCTGAGAGAGCGGTTTGGAAACAGCTCCATGCTGAGGATCCCACACTGTGTGGGTAAATGGGGGTGAGTTTGGTAGCAATCATGAAAGGTTTAGGAAATAAAAACCTCTCCTTGCTCCTGACACTCAGAATAAAGTCACCAGGATGGAGCTGGGGACCTTCCTGATGTGGATGGTCTGTTCTTCTTTTGCCTTGTTCATTGGAGACATGTGGACTGGCCAGCACGTCCCTCAGGCTCATCAGCCTACAAGCTTCCTAATCAAAACATTGCAGAAGTCTGAACTTTACATGCAGGGTTATAACGTGCTGCTTGTAACAGAGGAAACCTTCACGGGGTTTTTATCAGTGTGGCACCAAGGGCTGTTAGGAGAGTAAGTTCTCCAAATGAGTGTTGCATTTTTCCATCACTGCATTGATCATCCTTTTTGGCGAAGATCAGCTCTGTTTTGTTTCAGTTGATGACAACTTTTAGTTAAAATAAACCAGAATTGAACCTCTTAACATGCTGTCGTTTGAATTTCCACTCTGTGCTCCTGCTGGTGCCCTTCCCTTCAGCCCATTTATCCCAGCATCAGCACGCAGGGGAGCACAGAGGAAAGCAGCTGGGGCCAGACAGAACACAAGGCAGGGGGGTTGCCAGAGTTGGTGTCTAAGGATCATCTCCTACACAGTTTTCACATATATCTGCTCCAAAAAGCATCCACTGAGAGAGCACAAAACCAGAAAACACTTTCAAGAATGCCTATACTTGTGCTGCCATGTCCCCTGATGCAGAAGAGCAGTTGTTTCCTGAACACAAATATAAAAACTAATACATTTTACAGACCACCACTGTTGCCATTCCCCTTGCTCAATAAGCTACAGCTATGGGAGGTAAGGGTGTAGTTGCAGGAATGACCTGATGACTTCAACTGTCTGTGCGCATTGGTGTCAGCAGTACCTACCCCTGCAAGGAAATTTGCATCTTGAAACAAAGCATCAGCAGAACTGACAGATTTGTTGTTTAAATAAGGTTTGCTTCAGCTTTGAGATTTCTAAGTATTGTTTTCAACAATACACATTAAGGTTTGTGTAAAGCAGGTGTACTAATTCATTCCTTCCCCGGATTAACGATATCGTATGGCTCACTGAAAATCTGAGAGTTGTGAGTTTTAAATTCCTGTAGACACCAGCTTCTCTCACACTGTTCTTTTATGCACCACATCACTTCCCGGTTGCCTTGTGCTAAAAATGAATACAACAAAATCATATACAGCAGCCAGAAATTCAACTTTAAATATTCCTTCATCATAGCTGAGTTTTGAGTGAGTGGTTCTCGGGAACAAATGGAGGTGTATCTTTGAAAAGGGCGCACATTTGTATTGCCCAGGTAGCATGATGGCATGTTAAAAATCCTTGCGGATGTTGCTCTCCTGTCAATGAAAAGTTGAAAGTCTTTCCTGAGCCGGTTGTGGGTCAGCATCTAAACCAGAATCCTTCGAGCCTTGCTCTCAACTTCCTCACTGGAATTATCACAAGCTTTAATCTCTTGTCATAGAATCATAGAACCATAGAATCATAGAATAGTTAGGGTAGGAAAGGACCTTAAGATCATCCAGTTCCAACCCCCTGTCATCAGTGATCCTGATTTGTTCAAATCAGTGGGATTGGTCTAGTTCTCTTCTGACAGAAACCTCAGGGCAGGGTTCAGCATACACATATGATCCCATTGACACCAGAAGAATACACTCTATACAGAATCATAGAATCATAGAATAGTTAGGGTTGGAAAGGACCTCAAGATCATCCAGTTCCAACCAATATACCTGAGAATGGTATAATTAGAAAAAAGGACACTAGTTTTTTTAAGTCGATGGAGAAAACTCATTTATTTAAACTGCAATCAAAACTACATTTATTTACACAACTAAAAGACAGCAGTAATTACCTTACACTAACTTACAGAAAATTTTGGCTAAAATTCAGCTCTCTACTGAAAAGTTGGTAAAAACCCAACATTACCACTTCACATTCTTCTTGTCCCTTGGGCTTCCACCAATATTTGCCTGGCAAAAGGCTTTTCTGGGTTTTTTTTCTATAAATACAAGTAAAAAAAACAGTGTGATGCAAATAAAAAATTGCATCTTTCTGGTTCATTCAGCATCACCAGGAAAGAGAAAATTCTACTACTAGATAATGTGAGACTTTAAAGAGATTTGTTATTGCGGTAAGTAAGCAGCTTCATACCCATATGGACAAGCTCAGGTGTTAAAGCTGTTGCCATTAAAACTGTCTTTGGCAGAGAGCAGACCCAGGATATTGCTGTGACCAAAGTGAACTAATGACTGCCACTGGCATAGCCACTAGAAAGCCTGGCTGACTGGGGATGATATGCACAGAATAATACAAATTT